>NC_056725.1:1719430958-1719718458 GCF_019279795.1 Protopterus annectens
TTATTTGGTTTCCTTGGTAAGCCAAGCTGCAATCCGGACCTTTGATCTGATCAGTCGATTAGGGGCATGAGAATCCAGTATATTTAGAAATGTGTCATTAAAGAATGTCACACTCTCATCAAGGGGAAGTGTTTTTAACATGGACCAGTTACAGGATTTGAGTTCAGCCAAGAATAGTCCTGGGAGAAATTTCTTCTTATTTCTAACAAGTCTATATATGGGAGGATTTGTACAGGTCATTTTATGTTTCATGATAAAAGTGACAAGGTGGTCACTGAGGTCATTGGGGAGGGTCCCACTGGTATAGTTTAGTGTATCTTTATTGGTAAGAATCCAATCGATGGTGCTGTCTTTTTGATTAGCGTTTCCAATTCTTGTTGGAGATGTGATGTTTTGGGAGAAGCCATGTAAGTTAATGGGCAGAGGATTCTTCTGGTCAGAGAACTGGGACCAGTCAATGTTAAAGTCGCCCAGTATAATGGTTTCCTGAGGGTAGTTGGTGGTTAGAAAGCTTAGGGTTAGCTCCAGGGTTCCTTGGTTATTCCCTGGTGGGATATAAACTACAATAAGGTTGATGTTTTTATGGTTATTTAGGCATATTTTTAGGGAAATCAGTTCCATATTGGAGATCTTAGGAGGTTGTAAAGGATTCAATATGATATTCAATGGGTTTCTAAACATTACAGCTATTCCCCCTCCCTTTTTTTTTACCCGATCTACCCTAAGTATATTATACCCAGGTGGGAGAATCTCTTCATCCTTTGTGGAAGGTTTGAGCCAAGTTTCAGTTAGACACATAATGTCTGGGAGATGTGTGGCTAGTATAGCATGTAGATTATGAACCTTGTTATTTATACTTCTTACATTTAGATGGAAGATGAGAAGAGAGCTAGAGGTTCTTAGAGCTGAGTTAGGGGTAATATAGTCTGGGTTTGTGATTGGGCCTGGGTTGGGGTGAATATCTCCATCCTTAGCAATGCATTTTTTCAGGTGGTCTATCAGTCTAAGTAGTTTACATATTATCTTTAGACTATATTTTGTAATGGTGACTTTAGGGTGACGTAGCGTTAGATACACACCTTTAAAGCAGGATGTTGTAGTGGTGTAGTTAGAAGGAGAAAACAGATTAGTGGGAAGATTTGTGGAGTAGCAGGTGAGACCATTGGGGAAGTGAATGCCCTGGAGAGTTTGGTTTTCATATCTGGATGAGAAATAAAGGATGAATAAAAGTAGAGCTATAGTTGGGATAATAGAATTCATTACTTTACCCATTTTTCTGAAGGAGGAGATAGCTGAAGGAGTGGGGGGGGGTTAGGTAGACCTGCTGAGATATTGGTAGATGGTTGGGATTGTAGGAGGAGATGGTTTAAATTAGAGGGAGGCTATGATTGGTTCAGGATTAAGTGGGATGGGTTTCTTGCTTAATAAATATAGAGATAGCGGGGGCGGGTGGGATATGGGGGCAGGGTGGGGAGCGGAGCAAGCCCGAGCGAAGCGAGGGCGAAGCGGAGCGGGGATACACCAGTCAGGAGTTTGCAGGGTCTTAAGGCCTGCTGCATGTAAGTATAGAGATTGCGTTTTAAACTGAAGTGTATTCCTTCTTCTTAAGACCTAGTTGTTGGGGAATAGTTGGCAAGTTAGGTGAAGGCTTTTAACAGCTGCTAGTTTATACTATAGCTTGATTAAACACTGCAAAAGGTCTTGGGATATACAAGTTACTAGGGCTGTGTAAAGAAGGGCTGCCAGGTTAAGAAACACGATACTGTTTTGTTGCCTGCCTGCAAGATGCTTTCCAATACAAGTTAAATTGTAACAAGGGTATTTTATTACCCTAATTCCTTGGGGATAGTTATTAGAGGTATTTATTGTAGGACCAGCTTGTGCGTTCGCACCGTGGTAGCAGTTCTTCAATATCACCGCCTGCTGTCTGGGAGCCACGCGGTAATTGTTTGGAGGGGGCTACCTAAGGTGAGAATAAAGAGAACAGAGGGTGAATTATTGAAGAAGAAAAATATATTTCCCAAGACTTTTAAAGCCTATAAGCACTACAGACTGATTCAGGCAGTTAGCAATAAAACAAACTTGTCGCTAGATTAGCAATAAAATAAGATGAATAACTTGGCACAGTGCTATAATAAATGCATAAAACCACCGTAAACTTTAGTATAAAAATATGTATACTGTTCAAACAAAGATATTAGGCGCCAACATATCTTAAATGATAAGGCAATTCAAATCTAGGCAAAACGCATAGCTCAGCACCAAGCGATAGCCCTGTTGTTCAAATCATGTACTGATAAAGCTTAATTCTGTCGCACTACCAGTAGTAGGAACAATTGCGACGTTCTACAGACCTGCTACACGAAACACTTGATCAAATAGTTGCCACAAATTTGTAAGTTAGCACGTAAATATCCAATACAAGCAGTCCGTTTGGTCAGGTTGCATACAAAATACTATGCTAATAACACTTAGTGCGCTTATTCTAAATTGACAACAAATAGTTGGGAAACACGATGGTTACACTGACAAACACTCTCATTTAGCAAACTATAGTAAAACACTGTCGTTATACCTAATCACTGTTAATGCCTCCTTTTAAATAAGTTACAGTGAAATTGGGCACATGAATTAATCACCTTAAGCTAGAAAACACGATACTTACGCTAACAAACATACGCAATGACCAAACTAATTAGGCTGCAGTAAAACGCTAATGTTTTATCTGATCAATATAAATCATCCATTTATAACTAGATGCAGTTGAGCTGGGCACATACAAAAAGCACAGTTATGTCCAAATGATTGGAAGTATAAACCATGGAAAAAAAACACAATGATTACAGTTTATAGCATACCTAAAGGCTAGAGCAGGCAAGCAACAGGGGAAGACAACAGTACCTATAATGTTTAACTTTTGAAAATGGCGGAAAAACCTTGTAGTAACTATAAAAACTCGCTGACGTCAGACAAACCAGTCAGGAGTTTGCAGGGTCTTAAGGCCTGCTGCATGTAAGTATAGAGATTGCGTTTTAAACTGAAGTGTATTCCTTCTTCTTAAGACCTAGTTGTTGGGGAATAGTTGGCAAGTTAGGTGAAGGCTTTGAACAGCTGCTAGTTTATACTATAGCTTGATTAAACACTGCAAAAGGTCTTGGGATATACAAGTTACTAGGGCTGTGTAAAGAAGGGCTGCCAGGTTAAGAAACACGATACTGTTTTGTTGCCTGCCTGCAAGACGCTTTCCAATACAAGTTAAATTGTAACAAGGGTATTTTATTACCCTAATTCCTTGGGGATAGTTATTAGAGGTATTTATTGTAGGACCAGCTTGTGCGTTCGCACCGTGGTAGCAGTTCTTCAATATCACCGCCTGCTGTCTGGGAGCCACGCGGTAATTGTTTCGAGGGGGCTACCCTAATTCCTTGGGGATAGTTATTAGAGGTATTTATTGTAGGACCAGCTTGTGCGTTCGCACCGTGGTAGCAGTTCTTCAATATCACTGCCTGCTGTCTGGGAGCCACGCGGTAATTGTTTGGAGGGGGCTACCCTAATTCCTTGGGGATGGTTATTAGAGGTATTAATTGTAGGACCAGCTTGTGCGTTCGCACTGTGGTAGCAGTTCTTCAATATCACCGCCTGCTGTCTGGGAGCCACGCGGTAATTGTTTGGAGGGGGCTACCTAAAGGCTAAAGCAGGCAAGCAACAGGGGAAGACAACAGTACCTATGGCATATACCTATATATATATATATACTTGTGTGTTTTCAGATAATGTTCACATGATTTTTTACAGAGTTATATAGTAGTATTTATATATAACATTTATTTTTTGTATATATTTTTATTCAAAGGTATTTTTACACTTGCACCCTTGGGAAGTAGACAGATCTTAGGATTTTAACTAGGTCCTGTTAGTTGAGTAAATACAGTGGATGTTATACTAATTGTATTTTTTAGTATTTTTTGCTCTCTCTCTCTTTAAAACTTGATCATCTTTGTTAATTGATTTATTAATCATTTTATTAATTGAAGGAGGATATTCATATGGATTGACCTCCTATTCAAGTCTTATCTGATAAAGTTTGTATTTTGGACAAAAATGCGGTGATCACGTTAAGGCATTAATTGTACGTTGTGTGGTTCGTTATAGAAACCTGGTACACTTAAGACCTTCCATTGTGGTTTTTGAGTCCTGAAGTCCTCAGCAGTGCCAACTTTTGATTTTTTTATGGTTGTTTGAGCTTGCTTGTGATTTTTTTAGCACTGTTATTTCTCTGCTTTTTGTTCTTTTTGGCAGGTATTTAAATGGAGGATATTGAGGCAAAGGCTAGTTTCTCAATCAGAGAAACATTTTTGAAAAATGAGATTGGTGAATTACAGAAAGCTATGGGTGAGTTTACACTGCTGGTTAACTTGCTCACACAATCACTGAACCAAGGAGCAGCGAGTACTCCTATGATTACTGTGACATCCCTTCCCTGGGTCAGTAATCAAGGAGCCTGAATCCTCACCACTGACACTGGATAGGGATGTTCACTTGGAACAAAAATAAATACACACAGTATTTCCAGATGCAGCTCTCTGCATCAAGCACAATTTCCCTTAAGAGAACACAGGGGACAGACACAGTCCGGGGTCTGGATTTCTCTCCATCTTCCACCAGGTCTCCAATAACACTCCTCACTGGCACAGCTATAAAGCTGAGTCCTCAGCTGAATGTCCAAGCCAAGTCCTCCAGTACCCTCTCTGTGAAACCAATGCTTCGTGTTCCTGCTCCAAGCAGCTGACACACACACACACACACACACACACACACACACACACACACACACACACACACACACACACACACACACACACACACACAAACACATCTGGGAAAAGCTGGCACAGATTTACCAGCTTTGCCTCCTTCTGCCCAGACTATAAGGTAGTTATGTTGCTATCAGACACTCCAAAGCCAGCTACTCTAAGGCTCTTATAAGTATACCCAATTATACTGAGTGAATTAATAAAATACTAATACAAATAATAGTGTTTGACCAATGCAGTAAGGCTTTCAATAGTGGCCACAGAGTCAGAAAATAGATATAAGTACTCTCAAAGGTTAAATATTCTTTAAAGGAGCAGCCACAATGAAACATTTAAATATATTTAATAATATATAATAAAAGAACGTGAAAATATTAAATATCTATTTAAATAAACACCAGAGTTTCAATCACAGGAAATATTAAAATAACAAAGATGAATATATTCACACAGATACAGAAAAACAGTACTTAACTAATCTCATTATATTTCCCTGACTGATCTAAATATTCCCTGGTCACTTACTAGAGTAAGGCAAGATGAAGTAGGTGAGGGGCCCTTCTTTGTCAGATTCCAAAAACACAGTGATCTGAGACTTCAGTCTCATCTAGTATTAAAAACATAATTTCAGTGATGGATTAATGAATGACATCACATACATCTGGTCATCTGACCAGAACTTACCACATATGTGTTACCTTACACACAGATAGCGATTTGCTGAGATATGTTGCAGCTTCTGAAAGTCATAAAACAATTTCAAACATCTACTCTTCCACAGTAGCAATGTGTTCCCTGCTAAAGACAATACAGAAGGCTTCTTAGTACTTGATTTCCTAGACATTTTGTCTCTGGCTGCAGTCAGAATTAAGTAATTTAATTTCTCACTATTTTTCAAACTTAGCTGGACTGAGATTAACATCTTCTCTTCCAGTATCCTCTTTACTACAACATTACAGTCTCATACAAATGCATATTTCTTTTCTGCCCAGCAGGACACACTGTTGATACATTTTTAACACAAGCAACTTTACAAATACATTTTCAACACAAGCACCTGTGCAAATCAGTTTGATGTACACATGACATATAATTCTTTACAAAATTCCAGCTAGCTGTGCTGGCATATGTAACACATCCACTGCCCTACTTCTCATGGCATAGCTGGCAATACCTCACATCATCACAACTACAATTCCCTGTAACCAGGAAGTGATAGCACATCGTATTCCTAGGAGGCCATGTCATGAACCGGCACTGCTTGCTGAATCAAACAGCAGTGAGACTGGTGAAGTAGCAGCAGAGATGCTATTTTCAGGATGTATGGGACTCCCTAGCGTTTTTCTACCCAGAATGATGGTAAGGACTGTTTGTTGCATGATTCGAGTTCCACAGATCAGCTGGCTTCCTCGGAACCTGTGGTACAGGGCAAAGGTGACTGTTTTTCTAAACAGAACACTAACTGTACTAATTTTGATAGCCCTGAAGGTATAGGCAAATAGGTAAATGATAGAATCTCCTTTTCTGGCTCTGGACAGCTAGCTGAGAGCAATTCCAAAGTGGACAATTATAATACTAGTGTAAACAAATTACATGACTTCATGCTTAAATATAGAATTCTTAATATTGACAATTGTTATTTAAAAGAATGCATCCATAAGGGTCTGGTATCTAAAGGTCTTAGGGTATATAAATACCCTAATAATGTAGATGAGGGGGTCTGAATTTCTTAAAGAACTGTTACATATTTTTGACTCCTGCGACTTTGATATTATGAAAGCAATTATTAGACAGAATGAAAGGGATATGGAGATACTGTTGAAACAAACTGAAACTACTAACAATTTGATTATTAATGATTCAATGTTTATTGTGGACAATGACATAGCTAAATATTTGAATGTCCGAGAAAGAACTGAGAAGTAATGTGCATTTGTGATTAGAAGAAAACACAAAAAATTAGAAAAATATGAACAAATATAAAGAACACTCTAGTTACCCCAGGTCCAGAGGGTCCAGGGAGAATAGAACCCCACATTATTCCTCTAACTATGAACAGGGGGCTAATCATAGGGTAGGTGACACCAAAGAGGAGTCACATCGAGACACACATGAACTATGATAATCTAGATTTTGATGACCCTTTAGAATATCCTCCCTTTATTGAGACCAGAAAGGATGAGGAACAAGAATGCAACATATTACAACCACTCAAGGGGGAGAGGACCCAAGGATAAGAGGTTTTAGTTACTGATTTTAATAGCTGTGAGTTGTGTAGTGAGGGAAATTCCACTACGGTAGATTTACAGGAAGAACAGATCATTAAGGATGGGTGCAAGTTTTCTAATAACAATTTTAATATATACAATTACAGTGGAGTAGAAGTTAATACCACATTTTTTAAATTTATTTATGAAGGGACTCAAATTCACCCCGAACAATAACAGTGACATTAGTAGGGTACCTACTGATTTTAAATTATTTATTGGGAAAAGAACCTTGAACTGTTGTTTCTACTAGAGCAAAACACACTCTGAAGAAGAGAAGTATTTATAATCCCCCGCTCTACCCACAACTGAGAAATTTCAAGAGGGTTGTGTTGAAGGAATGCAGGGAAACTTTAGGAAACACTAAAATTTACCCTAACCTCCCTTATGATGAAAGGATGCTATTGGATGAGCTTGGAACATCAGGGTGATCAAAACAGAAAAGGGAGGTGGGACTGTCATTATGGACACTGTTATACATTGGGAAAATGATGGACATTTGAGTGATGACAGTAAATACCATAGGGTCTCCATTAATGAAGTCAACTCAGAATACAATAAAATAGATTTTATGCTTAAGGATATGGTTTTAGAAGGGATGATAGGCATGGACAATAAAATTCTCTTAGGATGGACAAGCCAACAAACCCTTCCATTTTTGGAATCCCGAAAATTCACAAAGATGTGTAAGATCCCCCTCTTAGACCCACTGTAGTTGCCAATGGGTCTAAGACTTAACCTTTGGCCAGATTCTTAGATCACAAACTTAAGGTTTAGATGTATCAGGAGTGGATTTTAAAAGACTATTGGGACTTCCTTAACACCATTAAATCTGAATTATATGCCAAGGATTTGATTTTTGTAACCGTAGATATAGTTGACTTATTCACAGTCATGCCTCATGACATTGACCTAAGTTGGTTTGAGGAAGCACTTATAGAGAGATGTGGGTTTGACCACAATGAATTTCAATTGTGTTCAGAACTGATGGACCTGGTTTTAAGAACCAATTTTATACACTTTGAGGGGGAGTTTTACAAACAACAAAGAGGGGTAGCTATGGCAGCATGCTGTGCCCCTACTTAAGCAAATATTGCACTGCACAGGTGGGAGCAGAAGTTTATTTTTAATTCACAGTATGCACACTGCTAGAACTACTACAGAAGGTACCTAGATGATATTTGTATTTTCTGAATTGGGACTGTAGAAAAATGAATGGAATTTATTGACTAAAAACTGGTTCTACCACTGACATTTTATGTTTTACCTACAAAATTTCTAGGGATGTTTTAAACTATTTAGATGTTAGTATTTTTAAAGCTGACCATCAACAGGGTTTGAAATCTACCATCTATCAAAAGGACAACTTTTCTAATATTTATTTATTTTATACAAGTGACCACCCTTATAAACAAAAGATAAGCATAGTTAAAGGGCAATTTATAAGGGCATCCAGGATGACTTTCAAGACATCGGATTTTAGAAATAAATGTGGGTTTTTAAAAAACATGCTCCTTGAAAGGAAATATCCTAGGCAGTTGGTAGGGGATGTGATGAATGAAGTTAAGAATGGTAGTTAAGGTAGATTTAGTCCTATTTTAGGGAAGGATAAAGTTATATTGAAGTATGCTCACCAGTATGACCATACTGAAATAAAGGACACTAATTTCATGGACAGTGTGAACAATACCAATTATAAAGGAGCACTGGTATTCAACTATAACAGTGATGTTAATGTCATTAAAAGAGTCTTTTTAAACAATTGGGCTACTTTTGCTGTTTTTTCAGACCTGTAAGTGATTTTCAAGAATCACGTAAGATTTGTGCTTAGGAAAGACAATAATATAAAGGAAATTCTAGAACAAGATAACAATAGAAACAAAGGTCCCAGTACAAAAAAGGCAGGTACTTTCAAATGTGGGGCTTGCGCACAGTGTCCACACATTGTTAACACTGAATCAGTTTATGTGAAGGGAAGGCATAAATATATACAAGCTAAAACATTTTCTAACTGTGACAGTACTGGGGTAATATACCTTGCACAATGCAAATGTCGTGATGCATTCTATATAGGGAAGACTGGAAGAAAGCAGAAGAAATTAATGTATGAACATTCTTATGCTGTTTCTAGGAAAGATTAAACTAATGTGCTTTATAAGCATATTATGAACTGCACCCAAGCTTTTTCACTTTTTTTGTGCTTGAGGAAGTTTTGAAAGACCCGAGGGGGGACCATGGGAGATGAGGACTGAATGTAGAAAAATATATTGGCAAATTATTTTAGAGGCCAACAGGCATCTTGGCCTGAATGAATATGTCTCCATCACCCCAGTGTTGAAATGTAGAGTAGCTAGGCTATCATACAAGGAAGATTTGGAATAAAGTAGAGCATGGCTATTTTATGTGTAGGTGGTTTTAGGAAAATGTATTAAATTTTGTTTTAATAAAGTTTCTTACTTTTGTAACAATATATTTATGTATAGGTTTATTTTACCTATTTATATGCACATATATACACTGTGTTTTTAGATAATGTTCACATGATTTTTTTACAGAGTTATACATTAGTATTTATATATAATATATTTATTTTTGTATATATTTTTATTCAAAGGTATTTTTATACTTGCACCCTTGGGAGGTAGACAGATCTTTAGGATTTTAACAGGGTCCTATTAGTTGGGTAAATACAGTGGATGCTATACTAAGTGTATTTTCTACTATTTTATGCACTTTCTCTTTAAAACTTGATTTTCTTTGTTAATTTAGTTATTAATCATTTTATTGACTGAAGGAGGGTATTTAAATGGATTGACTTCTAGTCATGTTTTATCTGATGAAGTCTAGTATTTTGCGTGAAACTATTGTGATCAAGTTAAGGCATTAATTTTAAATTGTGTGGTTCGTTATATAAACTTTGTACACTTAAGAACTTCCATTGTGCTTTTTGAGTCCTGAAGTCCTCAGCATTGATAACTTTTGATTTCATCTCACACCTTACTTAATACTAGAGCCTCATACTCTTGCGATTTTGTTCCAGTGAACATCTAGGTCTTTAGTCTAGCCCCTGTTAACCTTAGAGCTTTCTCTGACCACTAACTGTAGCTGACTGCAACTAAAAGTGTTCTTGGTTGGGGGGGGGGCAACTTTTTAACTGAGGATATCTCTGATTATAGCTCATTACCTTTTCCTTTCTATGATAAAGTTTACCTGATATGCAGGCTAAACACTCTTGTATCTGATCTTATGACTGTTTCTCTTAGTGAACTATGTCTTGGCCACCATTAAGCCGTTAACAGACAGAAGCTTATGACTGCTTCTCCTTTAGTCTCACTGCCCCATCCAGGTGGACCCAGGCAGACCTCATATCTTGATCTGTTTGTCCTGATATGAGCATTTGGGTACCCTATTATCAACAGCATCTAATTTTGTTTCACTTTATCTAGGAGGTCCTTCAACTGCTGCTTGAATGCCTTCTTTTCCTTGCCATTACAGCAATGCTAAGGAGCATAGATCAAGACTATGAAGGCTGCCCCATCTTTACACTAGAGTATGACTGCCATCACTGATTCTGATGACATTCTTCACTGTATTCAGATGACACTGTATCTCTCTCTCTCTGTCACCATCATTTCCATGCTATTTATAGTCTGGTCCCCTTGAGTAGTAGACTGTGGATCCCAAGCCAAGACTTTGAGATACACAGGACATCCATTCTCCTTCTTATCATCATGTCATTCACTTCCAAGATGCATTTGTCAAAAAACCTATATTCAGAGTAGCAGTCCTTAGTTCATTTTTGTCAAGTTGATTGGTTGTATGTCCTGTGTTCCCTCAAGAGAACTACTGTTTTTTTTCATTCAGCTTTCACAGCTATCCCAAGTAACCTAGACTGAGCAAGTTAACCCTAGCCAGCCAATAGCTTGCTGACTCACAGCTGCTGGGTTTTACACACACTCTGTC
The DNA here is from genome assembly GCF_019279795.1 of Protopterus annectens. Taxonomy (NCBI): domain Eukaryota; kingdom Metazoa; phylum Chordata; order Ceratodontiformes; family Protopteridae; genus Protopterus; species Protopterus annectens. Next base: position 1,719,442,003 of record NC_056725.1, read on the forward strand.
CATAGCAGCAAACAGACCCCTCCCACAAGGGTCCCTAGCATAGGATGGAGAAAGCCAGGTCCTCATCTCATTTAGTACCTGCAAATACCCATGCCCCTTCTTGTAAAAATTATGTGATATGAAAAATCACCTAGAGACAATTGTTACACTGCCCAGAGGCTAGTCTTGAGAAGGCATGCAGTCTGTAGTCTGTGTTCTCCTCTCTTGAGGATACTGTGCACCCCAGATGATGCTTAAAATATTTGGTCTACACAATTCTTTTCCTGATAGGCACCACCTAATGTTTGCACTGTTGCTGCACATGACTCTGCTCATTTTTGGGTGCATTCTGTTTGTACACCTCTCAAATTGGGGGGGTGGATTTGAACCCAGTACCTCGTGTACATATACAAGCAAAGTAGAATTCATGGTGCACTGGCAGAACATGGAGTACTACTGCTGATACTAAACATCTAGTCACCTCTGGAGCCAGTAATCTAACATTTGCTGACCCATCAAAGTACAACTAGCTATAGGCGAATTCTGCCAACTATGGACACCATGCTCTACAGAAAAGCTCCACAAATGTTCAGGCTAGCCTCCATGAGGAGGCTTTTGGTCTGTTTCAGAGAAGGAAGTAAGTCTGAAAACGCTATGCAAATTAAAATGTTAACTATATGGTACTGATTTATGTGTGATTATCCTAGCAGATAGTACATATGTCAAAGGATTGGAATGAATACTATTTTTTTACTGAAAACTGATAATAAAAGAGTACTGCACTAAGCCAAATATATATTTTTTAAATGTATCCAAACATGCGTATATGTGTTAAAGTACAGCATACATCTTTTTTGTTCTGTATGAGAAGTACTAAACTACTTTCTGATGTCTACGGAAGACTCAAAGAATTTGTTATTGTTTTAGGAAGTTCCACGTAAAAACGTCTGAAAATAAGAGGTTATGTACTTACCATAACGTTCCATGTTTGTTGCCAATTTCGCCTACATTCTTGCTGGTTGGGTTCGGAGCTGTTCACGGCTCTGACTTGGCTAAATGCTAAAGCTCGAGAGCTTCCACTGGCTTGAGGCTAACCCCTATCCAGTGATGCTCTGGGCCACATCTCCAGATCTTGTTTGCAAGTGAAAGATTTAGACTAACCCAAATAACTACACCAGAAATATATATATATATATATATATATATATATATATATATATATATATACTTATATACTTATATATATATATACAGATGTTTGGCATGAGACAAAAAACAGAGACTCCAAATCATCATAACTATGTACATAAGTACAGAAGTGTCCACCAGTTCCTCCAGGAACACAGGATGGGGGTATGAGGGTGGGACGCAAGACTGTAGGTGAGATGGACAACACATGGATTATTATGGTAAGTATATAACTTCTTAATGTTATGTTGTCCTATCTCACCGTAATTCTTGCTGGTTGGGACAGGGTCCCTAGCACCTTTCTCCCAGGGTGGCTCAGGAAAATAGACTCTTCAATACAGTGGAGCCAAAGGAAGACCTGTTCCGGGAGGCCACAGCTACTTTGTAACAAGTGATAAAGGTATGAGGTCTCACCCAAGTAGCAGCTACACAAGTAGAATCAATAGGAAGTCTGGCCTGAAATGCAGAGGATGTTGAGACTGCTCTTGTGGATTGTCCTCTTATCTTCCCTGGTAGTTGTTTATTATTCTTACTGTAAGAGAAGGAAATGCAATTAGTAAGACATTTTGACAAAGTTAATTTGGAAACTGGCAATCCTTTCTTTTTGTCAGAAAAGGACACAAAAAGCTGGTCAGATTTCCTGAGGTCTTTTGTCCTATGCAAGTAAAAACGTAACTGCCTATGTACATCCAACTGATGCAATTTATACTCTGCCTTGTCGCTGTAGTTTGGAAAAAACACCTACAATTCAATGGATTGGTTTATATTATTCTCTGAACAGACTTTTGGAAGGAACAAGGGATTAATTCTCAAGGATAGGGGAAAGAATAGAAAGTGCTTATAATTCCGATACCCTTCTGGCAGAGGTTATAGCTATTAAAAAGAGTCTTCCACAACAAATACTTCAAATCACAAGATGATGCGGGTTCAAAGGGTGGTAAAATCAGCGAGGTTAGAACAAAACGTAGGTCCCAAGGGACTGGGGGGTTCTCTGATCGAGGGTCTGAGTAGGAAAGTACCTTTGAGGGAAGCTTTACATAACCTATGAGACATAATAGGAACTCCCATTTCTCCAGTATAGAAATTAGAAATGGCTGCCAACTGAACTCTGATGGTAGCTGCTGCAGCTCCTTCGTCAAAAAGTTTGGAAAGAAATTCCAGGATTGCAGTAATAGGAGCTGTAAAAGGTTCTATGTTCTGTCTCACAGCCAAGCATGAAAATCTTTTCCAGTTGCTGGAATACAATCTCCTTATTAATGGTTTATGGGAAGAGACAGGAATATGACTCACTGCAGGGGAAAAGGAGTAATACCTGGCTATGCGTGGATTTGGAGCAGCTATGCTATCAACTTGAGGGTTTAGATAAATGGATGGAACTCCCCCGAAGAGTGGGTCAAGAGGTCTGGAACTGGATCCAGAATCCAAGATTCTTCCAGCAGGTGGGTCCGAAGAAAGGGGAGCCAAACTTGTCGAGGCCAGTAAGGAGCAATGAGGATCATAGTGCTTTTAAATGAGCTGGTTTTCTGCAGTACTTTGGGAATTAGATGAAAAGGGGGAAGGCATAGAGTAGTCCCAGGGGCCAATAGTGAACCAGTGCATCCCTTGGTGACTTCCCCAGAGAAGGAATGAGGGCAAAGTAGTTGCTGCACTTGGCATTCATTGAAATGGCGAAAAGGTCACAGCAAGGCTGGCCCCATTTTTGGAAAATCTTTTCCACAATCTCTGTCTTCAGGGACCACTCGTGAGTCAACAGAATTGCTCTGCTGAGCTTGTCCACTAACACACTGGATTTCCCCAGGATGTGCGTTACTATCAGAAAACGTTGAGAAGCGATCGCCCATTGCCAAACTCATTGTGCCTCCTGACATACTGTGTAAGATTTGGTTCCTCCCTGCATGTTTATGTACCACACTACTGACATGCTGTCTGTCTGAATTGCAACCATCCCTATCGGTAGAGTCCTGAAATGCCGGCAACGTGTAGAGCACCGCTCTCATCTCCAGAACGTTGATGTGCAAGTGTCTTTTGTGTTCTTGCCATAGGCCTTGGACTATCATCCCCAGATAATGCCCCCCCACCCGATCTGGGAAGCATCCGTGGTCAGTACTGCATTTGGTTGAGGAAGGACAAAGGGCCAGCCCTGATACAACTGGTCTGTCTGCACCCACCAAAATATATCTTTTTTGCAAGATTCTGTGTTGATAATCTGATGTAATAAGAGGAAGATCTTGCACTGACCACTGAGCAAATAGCAACCAGTGCAGAACCCTCATGTGTAGTCCTGCTAGGTGAACTAGAAGAATAGCTGCTGCCATGGTACCCAGAACTTGTAGCACATATCTGGCCTGAACCTTCTTCTTTGACATCAAAATCCTGATTTGCTGATGAAGGGACTGTATTTTGTCTGGGGTAAGTTTTGTAGTCATATTTCTTGAATCCAATTCTGCTCCTAAGAAGGTAATATGCTGAGACGGCGACAAGGCAGGTTTTTTTAAGTTTACTGTGATGCCTAGTCTGGTGCAAAGTGACATTGTTTCGTCCCTTGTTCATTGTAGCAGATGCTTGGTGGTGGCGGTGAGGAGCCAGTCATCTAGGCATGGAAACACATGGAATCCCTGACATCTAAAGTGAACCGTGATCACTGCCATGCATTTGGTAAACACTCTGGGGGCTGTAGTGAGACCAAAGGGCAGGGCTCGAAATTGGTAATGATTGGCTCCTAGCCAAAAGGGTAAGTGTCTCCTGGATCACCGGTCCATCTTTATATGGTAGTACGCATCCTGGAAATCTATTGAGCACATCCAACTGTCTTTCCCAATAAATGTGAATACTGACTGCAAAGTTACCATCCAGAACATTGACTTCTTCACTGCTTTGTTTAGCTTGCTGAGATCTAGAATGGATCTCCAGTCCCCTGTCTTTTTTGGAAATAAAAAGAATCTTGAGTAAGTTCTGGATCCCATTTGGTCTGCGGGGACTTCTTGGATGACTCTTTTTTTCTAGCAACGAGAGTATCTCTTGTGTTGCATAGTCCTTTTGACCGGGTGGAACATCTGGTAAGGACTGGTTTACCGGAGGGGGAATGGAAAATGGTATGTAATAACCTCTGGATATAATTGTTTGTATCCATTTTTCCTGGGAGAGTTTCTGCAGGCATTTGGGTACAGTGAGACTTGACCCCGACTGCCTCCAGAGAAGAGCAGGTGGGCCTCCTTTCAGGAGCGCTGGAAGGGCCTGTCAGAGAATGTATCTCTGTCACCCTGATTCTGCAGACCCTCTCTGCCACGAGGTCAGCGTCTTCCATTATAACATCCCCCTCTACTCCTGGGGGAAGAGTCACCACATGCATTAGAGAAACCTTTCTGGAACTTGCAGAACCACATCTTTCAGCTCTTTTGACCTTTGGGATAAGGTCTAGACGGGGCAGAAAAACAGACTCCAATGGCAGATACAGTTATCCCTTCCTGCTCACACCTGGTCAAAGTATCTTTCACCTTTGGTCCAAAAAGGGATGAACCATCAAAGGAGGTGTTGGTGAAGGAAGACTTGAAGGGTTCGGCAAAGTTGCAAAGGCGCATCCAGAAATGTCTCCTCAGGGAAATTCCTGTTGCTGCTGCTCTACTCGCTCCATCAGCTGCATATGAAATCAGTCTCATGGAGGAGTTTACGATGGAATTGAGGGTGGAGAGCTGTGGGGATACTTTGTCTGCGGACCCCGAAGTTATGGTACCCTGAAGGGTATCTCCAAGTTTTTTGAGGAGATCCCTTTGAAATCTCGTAAAATGGGTAAGGTAATTCAGCGACCATAGGGTGAAGGATGCTGAAGAAAAAGCACGCTTTCCATATCTGTCCATAGTCCTAGACTCTTTGTTAGGAGGATGAACAGATGAGGAAGTCTCCGATAGCTCCTTCTTGGTGGCCACTGGCACCACCATCGCATCTACAGGGACACCCTTAGCCAAAAATTCCTTCTCTGAGAGAGCAATAATAAATTTGTTAGGCCTCCTTGGAAAAGACTCCACACAGTATCAGGCAATGTCCAGGCCTTACGGGATATGATTCCTAACAGTTGGTCATATGCGAAAGTCACCCAGGAGGTGGAAGGGCGAGACTCAAAAGCCTCCAGGTATACCGATTCATCCTCTGAAGGGTTGGTGGGCTTCCAGCCACCCCTCTGTTTCAGGATCTCAAGCATGTCCACAAAGAAGACATCCTCAGAGGGGGACCGTGAGGACCCTTCCAACTCATCCAAATTGGTATCAGAAGTGATAGACTCAAGGCAGTCTATTTGCTTCCTCTTGCACAGTCTCTTCCAAGGGACCTCTTCAGAGGGGTACTCCAGAGAAGTTTTGGAAGAGACAATGCCACCTGCAGGGGCTTCCTGAGGTCCTGGGTCTCTACACTTGGGAGGGGGCGGTGGTGATGAGATAGACACTGGTACCTGGGAGGGACAAAAAGTTGGCTCTGAGAGTGGGTCTGTCTGAGGAGACAGCACTCTCTCCATCAGTTCAGAATCCCCCCCCCCACTCTGAAGAGACTCTCCTCTCCGAAGAGACAGAAGGTCGACTCCGAGGTGGAGCAGGTGGCTCCAAAACTGAGGTAGGAGCTGAGCTCAACCTAACCGAGGCACCGAGGGGTAGAGTCGGATCGGACCACTGTGTGTGTCGACTCCCCTCCCTGGAGCCGACTGGCGAGCATCGGCTCCTGGACTCCTCAACATCGGAAGGAGCCAAGGACATCAGAGCCGAAGTCAGAACCGAAGATTCCAAAGGTGGTCTCGATGCCAACGGTTCTGCTACTATCGGATCCAAGCTCTCTGGCTCCAAAGATTCCAGGGTGATCAGAGGAGAAATCAATAAAGCAAGCATTGAATGGGATGGCTCTGATTCTTTTGAGTCCGGAGATGACAACATTTTAGCCAGGGCCGGTGTTTGAAGCAATCTCTTCTCTACCTGCTCCACATCTTCATCAGATAAACTCCTGGAAGAATGGGTGGACAAAGGAGATCTGTCGCTATCCAGAATAAGAGATCTCAGCGTTGGAGATATCAGCTCCAATAAAGGAGACCATCTCCTCGATACATGTCAGCTCCATAGACACTCTTGGCACCAAAGAAGAAGTTCCAGGTCATTCAGAGTCAAGAACCCTTGGTTCTGATGACACAATCTTTTTGGTGGCTCTGAAACTGGAGCCGCCGTAGCCGGTCCTTTGGATGATTTAGACAGGGATGATCAAGGGGAGGAAGATTTGGAGCTCTGAGACTTGTCTAAAGCTTCCTTTAAAGGCCCTTTCAATAAACCACTTGCCATCAGTTTATTTTTATGCTCACAGAGCACCCTGCTATTGTACCCATGACATATGGTGCAGGGGTCCTATAAATGGATGGCACCGAGGCAATAGACGCAACTTATGTGCCCATTCATAAGAGACATATTTTGTGTGCATTTATCACACTTTTTGAACCATGACTGCCTATGCTCCTTGGGTTCCTTTTCTCTATCCTTGTCTTTGGACATTATGCAACTCTGAAAAAAAAAAAAAAAAGGTTGTATAGATAACTATACAAAGACAGCTAAACTAACTAGATTAACAGCAAACTATAAAGGGGGAAACTACTTATTTATTTTTTTTTTAATATAAAAATTAACAACAAGAAGCAGTAAAGAAGAAAGACCAAGAATTCTCTAACTTAAATGGATTCTAACTTCTACAAAGACGACACAAGGAAGACACGGGGGAAGTGGCCCTCTAACTTAAATGGGCCGCAAGAGTCCTCTAAGTTAAACGGAAACTCTGACCAGGTTGAGAATGGGATTTCTAACTAACTACGGTGACCTAACACAGACAACACGAAAACTAACACTCTAGAAAGATAAAGGGAGTATAAAGACAGAAAATAGACTGAAAAACCTATACTTAGCCAACAAGCCAGCAGGAACATTTCTCGATCGCCTGAGTGGCAAATGAGATCTGGGGATGTGGCCCAGAGCATCATAGGATAGGGGTTAGCCTTGAGCCAGTGGAAGCTCTCGAGCTTTAATATTCGGCCGAGTCGGAGACGTGAATGGCTCCGAACCCAACCAGCAAGAATTACGGTGAGATAGGACAACATAACATCATGTTATTCTGTTTCATGTTCAATAAACCTAAATCACCAACTTTGTATATCCATGTTACTCTGACATATGGCTTTTCTTTTTGCTTTCTGTTATGTACTGTCAAACTGAAAATGATTAAACAGACCCTGATAGTACACTGTTGACATTTTACAGGGTAACATGCAGGTGACATTCAATGTATGTTTTACAACTTTCATATTTCATATCACTCCATGGGCAACATTACAGTATTATGTTGACTCACAGTTTTAGATTAACACTGAACGCCTCTGTTCTTGGATACTGTAAATATGAATTTCTAAAACTGTAGCAGTGTTGTATGGACATCATTAAAAAATGTTGCTTGGTCATGGACCTTGAACACTAAGAGCTGGTTCTTGGAAATCAAATGGGTAACAGCAACAGCATGTAGGCAATCCTCCCATCCTACTAAAGTTGTTTTTTTTAAACACCTTTACTGAATTATCCCTTGTGACATAGGCGCTTACATTTATATAACAGTAATCAAGCCATATTAATAAGTTCACATTTACAAATGTTAAATATCACATGTATTGTTATACATCATATAATAAAAGCAACATCTCATTCTTCCTCCAATCATTCTTCTGTATGTATTGTTCCCACAATTTGCATTTTTTTTTCATGTAATTTACTCTTACCCTTTTCTAAAGATCACATTTCCTGTTCTGTTATCTCTTTTTTAATCATCTTTATTGAATTATCACATATGACATAGGCAATCATACATTTATATAAATGAAAACAACCATATTAACATATTATCAGCTACAAACATTACACAACACATATACTCTTATGTACAGTCATTGTCAATGTAACATTACATAGCTCACTCAATTCCTGCCTTCCCTTAAACATCATTCTTTCTCCAAAACATTATTCTGCATGTATTGTTCCCATCGTTCTCATTTTAGCTATGTAATTTGCTTCTACCCTTTTCTAAAGACCCCACTTCCAGTCTGTTTATTTCTGTTACTATATCCACTACTCAAAATATGGTTGGTTTAGATTTGATTTGCATTATCTAGTAATTCCTTTTTTTTGGCAGCTACCAGAATTAAACTTAGCAAGGCTTTACTATTTCTAGCCAATTCATATCCTGCATCTCAACTCAAGAAAACTCATTTCCTTAGCTATACCAATTTGCTCACCCAGTATTTCTGACAGAGTAGTCTGTAGGAAATTTTGAAAGTCTGGCAAGTCATTACACTCCCAAAAATATGTTCCCAATTAACTCTTTCTTCCCTATCATACCGTCAACATTTGCAGTATCTGAAGAAAGATTCTTTGGAGTCCGCTTTGGGTATTAAAATACCTATGCAAATACTACCTATGCAAAAATCCTAAATCTTCTAGACTTTGTTGCATATTTGGGAGTCATACATATATATCCTCCCATTGTTTCTTTGTGAATTGCTTATCCAATCTCTGTTCCCAATCTTTTCTAACCTCCTCTGATTGATTCTTGTAGTTATAATAGGTTCATAGGTTTATAGGTTGGCACTAGGCTATCTGCCCAAGGGCATTTATAAGCCTAGCCAGAGTGTGTCGGCTTTCGCCACCCCATTGATTAATTAATTGAGCCTCTGTCAAGCAGAGCCAATGAAGTGATCCCAGGGGTGTATTTTCTGTTACCCATCCACTTGTCAAGGTTTCTCTTGAAGAGTGTTAGAAAGGGGCTCTGCCTAATGTAGTTAGGAATTTTCTTCCAAAGCTTGGGGAGTCTCTGTGACAGGAATCTATCCCTCCAGCATGTTCTATTTATTGTTGTGGCGAGGTTTAGCTCACTAGAGCATGTGGCTCTCAGTGACTTGTATTTCTTTAGGTGGAGCATGTCCATCAATTCTAAGTTGGACATGGCTTTGTAAGTCAGGCAGAGATCACCTCTGAGTAAGCGATATGCCACTGAGTACAGCCGGAGTTTTTTCAGTTGGGCTGCATAGGACATATGTTTGAGGTAAGTAATCCTCTTGGTGAGGTACTTCTGTGGTCTTCCAGCCATTGGAAGTGTCTTGTGAGGTACACCCCAAATGGGGCATTGTACTCTATGATGGGTCTGATGAGTGGCGAGTAGAGGGGCACTATAACCTCTTTATTTCTAGATGCGAACCCTTTAGTAATTAGATGGGCCACATAGAAGGATTTCCTAACTACTTTGGCAATATGATTGTCAAAGGAGAGATTACCATCTAACTGGGTCCCCAGATCTCTTATTACCTCTTCTGTATTAAGGGGGCTGCCACTTCTGTGGTAATTCGTGGGTGTTTTGTTTTTCCCAAACAGGATGACTATGCATTTTTTGGCATTTAGCTTGAGACCACAACTTTGACACCAGGTGTCCGTCTCAGTAAGGCCCTTTTGGAGGATGTCTGTGTCAGCCGGAGAGTCAATTATGGCTCCCAGTTTGCAGTCATTGGTGAACTTGGTTAGCCATAGTCCTCCTGTGTTTGCCTGTACGTTTGAGAAGTATATGCCAAACAGTAGGGGTCCCAGGACTGAGCCTTGCGGGACACCACTTGTGACTGGTTTACAGTTGGACCTGGAGCCCACTATTCTTACCATGTGAGTTCTGTCTGTAAGCCAGTTGGCAACCCATCTCGTGACATAGGGGTTTATGTTCAGGCTGGTGAGTTTTTAATAACCGAGTGGGGAATGGTGTCGAAAGCCTTGGCGAGGTCAAGGTAGGCTGTGTGAACCACTTTTCCCCTCGTCTATGGCCTTGGTGACTGTTTCGAAGAAGTCAACCAGGTTTAGTAGGCATTATCTGCCCTTAACAAAGCCGAACTGGGTCGGGTCAAGTGTTTGGCGGTTCCCAATGTCTTTGTTAATGAGTTCCATGATTAAGCGCTCCATAGCCTTGCAGACCAGGCTAGTCAGGCTTACAGGGCGATAGTTTCCAGAGTCAGTTGTGGCCCCTCCTTTGTGGAGTGGAATAACCATTTCTGTGCGCCATTCTATGGGTATGTAGCCTGTGGAGAGGCTGAGGATGAACAGAGTGTTTAGGTGGGGGGTTAGTTCGTTCTATAGTTCATGCAAGACACAGCCTGGGACACCATCTGGACCCACTGATGCTGTGTTTTTGGGTTTTGAAAGGGCTGTTTTCACCTGTGCCTCTGTGATTTCTGGGACACTACACTTTTCCAGTATTGATGTGGGCCCTTTTGGGGGTGAGAGGGGGGTGAAATTTGCACTGAATCCATCTGCAAGGATGTTGGCAATATCAGTAGGTTCAGTATATTTTGTGCTATTTTGCACTAGCTCAGTGCATATCTGCGAGTTGCCACTTAGATTCTTGACATAGCTAAAGAAGGCTTCGTGGTTATCTTTTGAATCCTTGGCTATTTTTCTTTCGAAGTTAGCCTTGGATGAGTTTATGAGGGACCTTAATTTCTTACTGATACTGATCAGGGATGTCTTTTGATCTTGGGGTTTGCTTTTTTTACTGAACTAGTTTTCTCCTTCTGTTGTATAGCCTGTTTATGGCAGAGGTCCGTCAGACTGGTTTCCTTCTCTTAGAGGAGTGAGTCTTGGTTTTGCTAGGGATGGCACAATCCATGCATCCTTGAAGGTGCTCATAAAGTACATTTGTAAAGGTTTCTGCATCTTGGGCAACATTATCCTTTAGCATGGGGACTGTGAAACTTACCACCTATGTCTTAAGTAAGGTGAAGTTTGCTTTAGAAGTTTTTTACTGTGATTTCCTTAGTTGGGGTTGGTGGTGGGGTGTGGACATCCAGAGTGATTAGTTTATGGTTATCTCACCAGTGACGGGTTGACCTCTGGTGTGGAACACCTGTCACCCATGTTGGTGATGATCAGGTCCAATATGTTTTCACCTCTGGTAGGGGAGTTTACCAGCTGATCCAGGGCGTTTGAGTTGATGAATTCCAGGAAGCGCTTAGCCTGGGAGTTTGTACTCGAGTAGTTTTCCCAGTTAATGGTAAGGTAATTGAAATCACCCAATATCAGGGTGTTCGGTAGGGCCTTCATGTTTTCCAGTGTCTCCAGAAAGGTGGAGTGGTGGTCCTGGGTCATGGAGGATGATCTGTAGCAGCCCACAATTTGCATTGCAGATTTGCCCAATGTTAGTTGCACATGGATGATCTCAGAGGTATCATGCTGCGCCACTAACCTGGAGGTGTAGGTATCCTTGATGAATACAGATACACCCCCTCCTTTTGTGTTTCAGTCCATGATCTGTGGCTGAAATGTGTGGTATGAGTTTTAGCCCGGTAGTGCTGCTCTCTGGAGCCTTGAACCACATTTCAGTTACTGCACAGATGTTGACGTTCTCCATACTGAGGAGTGCTTCGAGCACGTGCATTTTGAGATTTAAACTCCTGGCGTTGAGTAGCATAACCCTCAGTTTTTTGTTAATTGTGCTGTTTACGGAGGTGGGTTTGACTTTTGAGCCTTGCCTAAAAAAGGCACTATGGGGGCAACAAGAGCCTTAGCCAGTATTCAAAAGCCTAGGGATGACAGGTGCAAGCCGTCTCTTGCAAAGCAACGCGGCTTGTCGAGCATGTTGTCCCAGGCTGACAGACACTGGATCCCCTTTGAATGACACCAGAAGCTTAGCCAATTGTTGAAATTGATATTTTTTTCTTTATACTGAGATATCATTCTTGGTGAGGGCAGGATGCTACTCAGGGTCAGGGTCATACCCGCCTGGGCTACATGATCAGAGAGCTCTTCCATGTCTCTTTTCATGCAATAGTTATATGCCCTATCAATTGTCCCTTTTTATTAGCAGCTTCTGTTCTAGACTCAAATATAAAAAATCTAACATTTCTAGTTTTTCACTTAGGATTCCCATTTCCCTTTCTCCTGGCTTATAATGTGATATCAATCCTTGATAGGGAAGGCAGTCTTTAGTCTGCAGTCTAAATGCATTCTTGGCCTCCTCCCATTCTATTTGCTTTTCCTAATTATTTGTTCCCAATACCTTGGTTCCTTTGCCAGTTTTCTCCTGTAAACTCTTGCCCCCCTTGCCTAATCTCTGTACCCTAATTTCAGTTATCCCCATTGACAGAATCTCCTTTCTCCATTCCTGTGTTGGTCTGGTTCTTAGAATACTTTCTGCTACTTTATGAATATAATATTCTATATGGCTATTGTTATTCTCCTTAAGGGTCTGAATCCAAAATCCCACTCTCTCCTTATTTCTTGAGCTTCCCCTTGTTTCTTCATCACCCCTTTCCAGTTTGAATTGTAGATTTCTGCTTGTGCTATGTATAGGAGCCTTAACTGTGAAGCTCTAAAATATACACCACAAAACCAAGAAAAAGAACTAAACCAAATAATTCCAACTGAACAAAAAAGGCAGGGAAGACTGTTTCCACTGTTTATAAAAGTAAGTTTTTAATGTTCCTTCATATTTAAAATAACAATAAAAGATAAGCGCTTTTGTCCCATTACCCACAGGAATTCATCAGATGAAATGTTTCAAATGCAAAACTCCATTTTAAATCACCTACTTTGTCACATGATTTAATTAAAGGATTAGCACTATCACCAAACACTTAAACAAATATTATCCACAGATAGTTGCAAAAACATCATACCTCTCCTGTATTAACACTATATCAGATATGTATGAAGGCTACAATCAAATAAATAAAATATATAAAATTAAATAGATGCTACCCAATCACATAAGTATGTAAAATAACAATGGTATAAGCCTAAACCACATGAAGACAAAAACAACATATGCAAATATATAACAAATAGCAATAAATAGTAAATATTTCTTCAGCATAACTAAAAATTAGAAGTTATGTACCTACCATAATGTTCCATGTTAGTTGTCTTCTCTCACCTTCTTTCTTGCTGGATGGGTTCGGAGCCGAACCTCGGCTCCGACTCGGCACTTGCTTTAGCTTGAGAACTCCTTTTACCAGCTCGAGGCAACCCTATATCCCATGATGCAAGGTGGAACTACCTCAGATCTCGTTTGGTAGCTAACCTACCCTGCTAAAGACTATCCTAACAATTAGGAACACAAGTTCCTAATAGAAGTCCTCATGTGAAGGCTCAGGAGGAAAACAACCTAATAGGAACTCTTCAAGATCTGTCCAGGCCAGGGGGAAGGAGGGAGGGACGCAAGAAAGAAGGCGAGAAGACAACTAACATGGAGCGTTATGGTAGGTACATAACTTCTAAATGTTAAGTTGTCAATCTCGCCTTCATTCTTGCTGGATGGGACCGTCCCTAGCACCTGTATCCCGGGTGGCTCAATGGAACAGACTCTTGAGAACTGTGGAACCAAAACTGGCCCTATCTCTGGAGGCCAAGTCCAACTTGTAATGAGAGACAAAGGTATGAGGCGTAGCCCAAGTAGCTGCTGCACAAATGGTATCAATGGGTAGTCTATCCTGAAAAGCTACAGAAGTGGATAGACTCCTGGTTGAGTGTGCTTTTGGTTTAGAAGATAGCTGTTTGCCTCTGAGAGAGTACACATAGGAAATGGTGGAAGTCAACCATCTGGATAAGGTCACTTTAGAAACTGGAAGACCTATCCTGTTTTCTGCATAGGAGACAAATAATTGGTCCGATTTTCTGAATTGTTTAGTTCTATGCAAATAGTACCTGAGCTGACGATGGACATCCAAAAAATGCAGTTTCTGTTCAGCTCTGTCAGAATAGTTTGGGAAAAAGACTGGTAGATCTATAGACTGGTTGATATTGGTTTGAGACACGACTTTGGGGAGAAAGGAAGGGTTAGTTCTTAATGATACCCTGTCCTTATGAAAAACCAAATAAGGGGAACGAATGCAGAGAGCTTGAATCTCGGAAACCCTTCTTGCAGAAGTGACAGCCAGTAAAAATATAGTTTTCCAGGTCAATAACTTCAAAGAACATGAAGCAGATGGTTCGAAGGGAGGAAGTATCAAGGATGCCAACATTAAGTTTAGATCCCATTGCGGAGGAGGATGCTTTATAGGTGGTTTTAGGAGAAAAACTCCTCTCAGAAAGGCCTTGCATAATCTATGAGACATAATGTTATTGTCATGCAAGCCAACATGATACTTGGAAATAGCAGCCAGTTGTACTTTGACTGTAGATGACGAGGATCCTGAATGAAAAACCTCCGCCAGGAAATCTAAAACAGAATGTACAGGAGCAGTAAAGGGATCAATATTTCTGGAATTTGCCCAAATAGAAAACGCCGCCACTTGCTAGCATAAACAGTCCTAGTGGACGACTTCAAAGAAGACACTAAAATGTCTCTGACTGAGTCAGAAATCATCGGTAGCCTGGCTAGGGAAGGAAGTGGAGCAACCAAGCAGTGAGGTTGAGAGAATGAATGGCCCGGTGCTGCTGACCCGACTGGTGGATCAATAGATCCGGAACTGGGTCCAGATGCCAGGGCTGCACCAGAAGGTGACGATGCAGAGACGGAAACCAAATTTGTCGAGGCCAATATGGGGCAATGAGGATCAACTTGGCTCTCAAAACGGTAGCTTTCTGAATGACTTGTGGAATCAAGGGAAAGGGAGGAAAAGCGTACAGAAGTCCCCGGGGCCAATCCTGGGTTAGAGAGTCTCTCAGGGGTTGGCCTGGAAGGGGAAAGAGTGAAAAAATCGGGGCACTTGTTGTTTTGAGGAGTAGCAAAAAGATCGCAACAAGGAGTGCCCCACTTCAGAAATATCTGATCCACTACAGATTGATTGAGAGACCACTCGTGAGGCATCAGAATGGATCTGCTCAGCCTGTCCGCCAATAGGTTGGACCTGCCGGGGATGTGCGTTGCTATCAGAAACCGCTGAGAAGAGATCGCCCATTGCCAAAGTCTGAGAGCTTCTCGACATAACGGATAGGACCTGGTCCCGCCCTGTTAGTTGATGTACCAGACCACGGACATGTTGTCCGTTTGTACTGCAATAGTCCCCGTGGGAAGAAAGTCGTTGAGGGCTTGCAACGTTAAAAGCACTGCTCTCATTTCCAGGACATTTATGTGCAGATGGTATTCTATGGGTTGCCACATCCCGTGGACCATCCTGCCCTGATAATGCCCCCCCCACCCGATCAGAGAGGCATCCGTAGTGACTGTGGCAACTGGAGGAGGGAATAAAGGTCGGCCCTGATGAAGAAGAGGGAAGATATCCACCAGTTCAGATGAGCTCTGCGACTGTGTGACTAAGATTTCGTGCCTCATCGGAAGACTGTGGTACGACCACTGCGTGAATAGCATCCACTGCAGAAGACGCATGTGGAAGCGAGCCAGTGGTAGAAGAACAATGGCCGCAGCCATAAGACCTAGAACCTTCAGTATAAATCTGGCTTTGATCTTGTTGCTTTGCAATAGAATCCGAACGAATTTTTGGATGTCCTGAATTCTTTGATCTGTTAGTCTGGCTAACATTTTGACGGTGTTTAATTCTGCGCCTATAAAGGTGATAGATTGGCAAGGCAGCAGAGAAGATTTTTTGAAATTTACTGAAATTCCCAAACTCCTGCAAAGCTGTAGAGTGTAGTCTCTGGACTGAAGAAGCTGACACTTGGTGGTGGCGGAGAGGAGCCAGTCGTCCAAATAGGGAAACACCTGGAATCCTTGACGTCTCAGATGAGCTGTGACCACTGCCATGCATTTGGTAAACACTCTGGGGCTGAAGTGAGGCCAAAGGGCAGTGCTCTGAATTGGTAATGACTGGTCCCTAGCCGGGCGGAGAAACCTTCTGGAGCGTCTGTGAATCTTTATGTGATAGTACGCATCCTGAAGGTCTATAGAGCACATCCAGTTGTCCTTGCCCAGAAATGGCAGAATGGACTGAAGCGTGACCATCCGGAATCTTGCCTTCTTGACAAATCTGTTTAGATTGCTCAGGTCTAATATTGGTCTCCAATCTCCCGTCCTTTTGGGGACCAAAAGAATCTCGAGTAGGCGCGGATCCTACCTGGTCTGCCGGCACCGTCTGGACGGCTCTTTTTTCTAGGAGTTTTGAAACCTCCTGTTCTGCCAAATCCCTTTGACCGGGTGAGATGTCTGGAAGGGATTGTAGAGGTACGGGAAACCTTTCGAAGGGGATTCTGTAACCCTCGGATATGATCGACTGTACCCACATGTCTTGTGATAGGGATTGCCAGGCTACTGGGTACAGTGAAATCCTTCCCCCGACTGCCTCCAAGGGTGGACAGTCGGGCAACACCTCAGGGATGCTGAAAGGGCTTCTCAGGAAGAAACTCCCTGTTGCCCTGGTTCTGAGGACCCCCCTTGCCTCTAGGGCGGCGTCTATTATTGTTACCCCCTCTGCCTCTGGGGGTAAACTGACCACGTGCGTCCGGTGTAGCTCCTTGGGCTTTACGGAACCACATCTTCCCCTTCTGACCCTTGGGATATGGTCTAGAAGGAGTGGAAAATTGGACTCCAACGGCAGAAAGAGTTTTACCGTCCTGCTCACACCTGGTCAAGGTATCCTTCACCTGAGGTCCGAACAAAGCCGAACCATCAAAGCGGGTATTAGTGAAGGATGCCTTAAAGGGGTCCGCAAAATTACAAAGCCGCATCCAGGCTTGGCGTCTAAGAGCAACTCCTGTGCCTGCGGCCCTGCTCGCTCCATCGGCCGCATAGGATATGAGCCGCATGGAGGAGTTAGATATGGAATTCAGGATTGCAAGCTGCGAGGCAATCTTTTCTTGAGCCCCAGCAGCAGAAGGATCCTGGACTACTTCACCCAGTTCCTTGAGAATATCTCGTTGAAGCCTGGTGAAGTGACAAAGATAATTCAGCGAACGCATAGCAAAGGTCGCTGAAGAAAACATCCGCTTTCCATACCTGTCCATGGTCCTAGAATCCTTGTTAGGAGGATGGACAGGTACTGAAGGATCCGCCAGTTCCTTCTTAGTGGTCGCCGCCACCACCATAGCATCCACAGAGACACCCTTGGAAAGGAACTGTTTGTCCGAAGGGGCCGTGATGAATTTGGATGGTCTCCTGGGGACAGGTTCCACAGAATCTGGAGCCACGCCTTCGAGCCACTACCTGCATAACTGGGCGCAAAGGCAGAGACACCCAGGAGGTGGAGGGTGGAGATCCAAATGCCTACAGGTATACCGACTCATCCTCGGAGGGGTCAATGGAGGCCAATTCCCCTCTGTTTGAGGAGCTCAAGGATGTCTGAAAAGGAGACATCCTCAGAGGGGACCGTGGGGAACCCTCCGACTCATCTAAGTCGGTATCAGATGTAGTAGACTCAAGGGAGTCTGTGTGTTTCCTCTTACACGTCCTCTTCCGAGGGGGTTCCCCTGCAGGATCAGGAGAAACCTCGGAAGAGGAGGAAATTCCCAGTGGGGAAACCTGGGGCGATGGATCCCTGGGCCTGAGAGCAAGAGGCTGGCAAGAGGCGTCTGCAGGCACTGATGAGGGAGGAGCTAGAGGGATGGACCGTTGACCAGGCTCAGAGGCCAGGACACTCCTCATCACCTCAAAGGCTCCCCTCCCCGAGAGGCCGGAATATCCCCGCTCCGAGGAAACAGGAATTCCCGGCTCCAATGAGAGGAAGGCTCGAGGCCGATGTCGGCGCCGAGCTTACCAAAGCCGAAGCCCCGAGAGGGAGAGCGGGGTCGGACAAGGGTCCGATGCCACTAGCCCCCTCGGAGCCAACAATGGAAACCCGACGACCGGATCCCTCCAAGGAAGGCCTCAAGGAGGAGATCGGAGCCGAGGACGACGGAGCCGAAGGATGTATCGGCTCCGGCATCGAAACAGTCGCTGTCCCGAGAAGCTCCGGCTCTGATCTCTGGTGTGGAGTCGGAGGAGGAAGATCAAGGGGTGAGGCTATAGCCGAAGTCTGTTGAGACGGGCTATGGAGCATTTGGGCCAGTGCCTGAGACTTCAACAGCCTGCTTACCACCCTCTCTAAGTCGTGGTCAGACAGCCTGGAAGATCTCGAAGATCGGCTCCGATGGCTCCGCTCCGACAAAAGAGGAGACCCCGGAGCCGAGTGGATACTCAGTAATGAAGGGGACCGAGATCTCTTTCGGGACGAAGCCATCGGAGCCGAAGTCCCCTGAACTCCAGATGGAGCTGAAGGTTTCTCGGCTCCGATGCTGGATAAGGTGTCGGCTCCAGCCGGAGCCGACAAGGCCACAGTAGACAAGGTATCGGAACCAGCCGGTGACGAACCTACTACTTTAATGGTAGATACATCGGTTCCAGCCTGAGCCGATCTCGGCTCCGATGGAGCCGGAGCCACCGGAGGAGGCTTGGATACTGAAGCCTGAGCCTTCGGTGGCTTAGAAGGTTTCCCAGACCCTGCTTTAGAGGGAGAACCTTCTGGCTTAAGTAAGCCATGGAGGATAAGCTTATTCCTCCTTTCCTGCAGGACTCTCTGGCTAAAAGAGTGACACAAAGCACAGGAGTCCTGCAGGTGCAAAGGCCCCAGGCAATAAACACAAGAAGTGTGACCGTCTGTCAGAGACATTTTCTGACAG
Organism: Protopterus annectens; assembly: GCF_019279795.1. Lineage (NCBI taxonomy): Eukaryota > Metazoa > Chordata > Ceratodontiformes > Protopteridae > Protopterus > Protopterus annectens. The sequence continues at coordinate 1,719,460,749 of NC_056725.1, forward strand.
CACGAGTCACACTTCTTGAAGCCTGAGACCTTGCCTTCCCTAGACATATCCTAGGAGGTGGTAACACACACAAACCCCAACAAACACACAAAATTAATCCCCTACACACAACACACAGGAAGGGATTAACCAATGGGGTTTTAGGCCTAACCAAAACTTTACACTAAAGGTTATAAAAAGGTTATAAAAGTTTGAAAAACAAGGGAATAGGGTGGGCTGTAACTGACTACAGACTATACTATGAATAAAAGGGGAAAATAAAACCCTAACTAAGCTTTTCTGATTTTACCAAGAAAATCACTTACCTCAGCTGGCAAAGGAGACCTCTTTCGCTAAGCGGCAAACGAGATCTGAGGTAGTTCCGCCTTGCATCATGGGATATAGGGTTGCCTCGAGCTGGTAAAAGGAGTTCTCAAGCTAAAGCAAGTGCCGAGTCGGAGCCGAACCCATCCAGCAAGAATGAAGGCGAGATTGACAACTTAACATCCTTTATTTAAAAAACTTTTCAATGTATTTTTCATTTTTCCAATGCTTTCCTTTAAAGCAAACAGGCAACAATAGAGTTGTCATTCAATCCTGGCAATTTGTAAGTATTAAATAGAAGTTGCCAGTAGAATTCCTTGATTTCAAGTGTTACTGTCCATGCTTCCCCCTAAAGTCGTGTTCTGGATAAACCAAAATATGCTTAGCCAATGCGCTAGCTGTTTTTTGTTTTTAAACGTCATGTGGTTGTATATCCGCTCCTTCAGTGTAAGCTCAGTCTTCCCTTGCACTGGCATCCCTGACAAAGGGTGACATACACCACACCCCTTTAGCTTGACAATTAAATTTGCCTTTTATTCAGAAAGATTATAATTTAAGCACTGCTCCCACACCTTAATATACTTACACTAGTGACATCAACCACACTTTCTCATACCTCTAAACATAGTACTAGGAGGAGGTTGGTTTGGGGATTTTCAAGAATATTTTTCAAACTAAATCCTTTCTTATAAACTACAATAGGCTTATCCTCTAGTTTATTGTGGCCCTCCCTATCATCTTTTATAATGGCCCAATTTTTTTCAAGAACCCATCTAATTAGGTCATTATCCATATTATTGGTGGTAACAACCAAGTTCTTGTAAGGATAAAGTATACACCTGTTAATATTCTCTTGTTTATCAAGTGTCGTGTGTTCTGAGGACAGGATCAGAGTAAAATGTTTAGTTTCTCTTTTAAACGCCACCTCATCCATCATTTTTTTTGTCACTGTCTTAGGGTAACCCCCTATTAAAAAACACAGACTCCATGGTTTTACTCTGTACAATAAAATCACTGTGGTTCATTACCATCCTCACTACCCTCACAAATTGTTCCTTAACAGTTCAGTTAAACGTTCCCTGGTGTCCTTCCATACCAAAAACATATTGTCTATATATCTTTACTGCCTTTTTCTTTCAGTTGGAATTATTTGTTTAAGCTCTAAAATATCTCTTCAAATCAGGTAATCACAATCTACCTTGTTCTATTGGAAGGATCAACTTATCTGACTTGACTTTTGCCCTCTTCCCATCCCAGATAAAATCTTTCAACTATTTATTAATTGCTACCCACAACATTTCCTTTGGTTGATAAAAATATGCCTGACACGTATAAAACTAAAGGGATTAAAAACATTTTCACTGTTTGTTATCTTGCTATCCATAAACAAGAGCTTCCAATTCCTCAGTTTTTTGCATTATCTTTTATTTAGTGTCTTCACACATATCCTTAGTTGCCATAACAGAATCCTTTTTAACTCATACTCTTAAGTACTTCATTTTATCATGTCCCCATAAATAAGGGTACAAATTGGGTACATAGTTTACAGCTACAGTCTTTGTTTTATATTCATTAATTTTATATCCCATTAAGAATCGAAACAGTCTCAAAATGTTCCACAGCATTGATATGTCCTTTTCTGGTTTCATCAGGTACAAAATATCATCATCTGCAAATAAAGCCAACTTTTCTTGATTACTGTAGATCAGAGTGTATGTGCTGTGTCTTTAAGAAGCATATCAAGACTGAGCGTGCACATATAAATACCAGGCACGTGCTATTCCTACTGCCATTTTGAGAGTGCAGCCAGAGAGTGAGCATGTATGATTGCAGTAGTTAGTTTGTACACAAGTTACTTCAGTTAAAGTCAGTAAACATCTATAGTGATGTGTTTGTATAGAATAAAGGTCCTTGAACAGAACCCTTGAAGACTCTTCTATTGTGTCCAAAGTAGGAAAGCGATATGGTGTTCAGAGCCATGAGTTGCAGAGATGACAGTGAAGGTAAACTAAGAAATGAGCAAAAAGCCAGAAAAGAGTCAAAGGTAATGAGAATTCGCGCAAACCGCTTATTTTATATATAAAAAAAAAAAAAAAAAAAAGAAAAGCAAAACAAGTATGTTTAAAGGAAAACGAGCATATTTCAGGCAAAACAAGCATGTTTAAGACAAAACGAGTGTGTTTAAGGCAAAATGGGCATGTTTAGAGTAAAACGAGCACAAGAAAAGTACAATGGGCATGAAAAGAGAGTAAATGACCAAAACGAATATAATAAGGGCAAAAATGGCAAATTAAGCATAAATAAAGCAAGGCAACTGCATTATAATTAGCAAAGTGCTGTGTTTTGGCATAACTATGACTTTGTATTGTATCAAGGGCATAACTAAAGTTATTTGAAGTATCTCAAAGTGTGTAAAAGTGCTTACATTGTATGTTTATTAGTATGTATGTATTCCAAAGAGTTTATTTTTGTGCAAAGTCCAACTATTTCATGAAGTACAGTCAAAGTATAGCCATTTTGAAAAGTTTCTTGTGCTGGGTGTGTCTATCCGCAAAGTGCCGCCATTACAGAGTTTTTTTGGATTGTAAAGAATTGCCTAGCAAGGTACCACCATTTTGGGAAAATTTCAGTGTGTTGTGTACAGTTTATTCGCAAAGTGCAATTACTTTGAAATGTTAATGACTCTGATCTTCTCTTGCCCAGTTCATTTGCATCTTGCAGTTATTTGAAACATTTCTTAAAATGATGATGCATTATTTTTTCAATAATGTAGTATTACAGTACCCGAGACTTATTTTGCAAAGTCCAGTTACACAGAGGCTTGCATTGAGCAGTTATTTTACATGTTTATTACACTGATAAGAGGTGATTTCTTGCAATACAGTAATTTCAAGAGTATTGCAATGCCCGAGAGACTTATTTCACAAAGTTCAGTTATACAGAGGTTTGTTGTGCTATTGTGCAAAGTTACAAATACTGGCATAAATTTCTGGCATATGTGTATGTATTCATGCTTATTTGCAAAACCCTTCACTGGTATCTGTTAATATGGCAGACAGATTTTGAAAGCCCTTACCTCTTGTATTTGATGAGAATATTGCAGAGAACTGGAGAATATTTGAGCAAGAGTGCGACATTTTTATACAAGCAGCTTATTTAGATAAAGATGCAGGCACCACGGCATTCATTTTGCTAAACCTAGCTGGGTCAGAGGCCATAGAAAGAGAGCATTCATTTGTGTAGGCACTAGAGGTACATGAAGGAGGAGGTGAAAACCATCATATTGTTGTACAGGCTGAATCAAGGGAAGACCGAGTGTTTGAAGCACAAGGTCAGAGAAATGTGTAACCCCCAGACAAATATTACATTAGAGAGGCATTTGTTTTACATGAGACATCAGAAACCAGGGGAAACTTTTGCAGCTTATATAACTGCCTGAGAAACAAAGGTAAAATGTGTTGGTTTGGTGACTTAAAAGATGAGTTAATAAAGGACAGGCTTGTGTGTGGTATGAATAATGCTGCTGTGAGAAAGATTTTACTTCGCGAGAGTGATTTAATGTTGAGTAAAGCCATAGAGATTTGTCAAATCCATGAAGTAACAGAAAAACACACAAGTATGCTTGCAAATGATGAGTATGGTTTTAGCAGGCTCCAGAGCAAAGGTGGATAGCATGCAACATGCGGGAAACAGAAGTAGCCCTAAGCACATGGCAGCCACAGCCCTTTCTTGCTCACCAGGGAAACCACGTAGTTTTCCAGCAAGTTCTAAGACTAGTTCAGTTAAAGGAGCATGTTCCTCAGTGCAGTACAAGCATGATCAGCAAAATCCAAGTCTAGATTTATTGTTAACTGTTGCAATAGTGGTGCAAATCAAGAGTCTAAAAGAGAGAAATGATTATCATCTGGTCAGCAATCTCACAAGTGTAAAAGATGGAACCATTTCCAAAAGTTTTGCATATCAAGTAAACCTCACACAGTTGTAAAGAAAGGTCACACAAAAACGCAAGTTGATCAAGTAGACCCGCAGCAGTCAACTTTTTATGTAGATGGTGTTCCAGTAGTTGGTGAAATAGTTGATGCAGTGAATTTATTGGCAAAGAGCGAAGTGTTTTGTACAGTCCGGATTAATGGTAAATCCACAGAGCTTAAATTAGACACTGGTTCAAAGTGTAGTGTTATGTCAGCAGACACATTTGCTTAAGTGAGAACTAATGAACTCAATGTGACCAGTAGTGCAAAACTTGTTGCTTATGGAGGTGAAGAAATCCAAACCAAGGGCTCAGTGATGCTTTCATGTTATTTGTCCAAAAATTGTTGCAACTTGTTATTCTTTGTAATCCAAAGACCAGTACAGTCTTTACTGGGTCTCAAAGATAGTTTAGGAATGAATCTGCTTTCTTTTACCAAAGAAGTTTATCACATAAGTGCATCTCCTAGTTCTAATTTTTCTAAAGCCATTTTCTCACAGTATGTTGATGTTTTCGATGATAAAGTTGGGCAAACTTCCAGTTGTGTATTCCATGAAGTTAGATCCAGAGGCAGCATGGTGTAATTTGTCCAGTTACAGAACCAAGTGAATGTGTGTTATCTATGGTAGCAGCTCACAAAAAAAGGCTCAGACGAAATCAGAATATGTATTGACGCAAGAGATTTCAACAAATTATTGAAGAGACCATATCATCCAATGCGCACAGTCGAAGAGGTTGCAGCCCTAATACTGAATGCCACTGATTTTTCTGTTTTGGAAGCAAAAAGTTCATTTTGGCAAGTGATGCTTGATCACAAAACCTCATTACTAACCACTTTTGGTACCCTGTTTGACAGATACAGATTCCTAAGGATGTCATTTGGAATAAATTCTGCAAATGAAGTCTTCCAGCATGCAATGGAGCAAATTTTTTCAGGTTATCCACGTGCCATAATATAAATGATTTATTGGCTGGAAGCAATGGTGAGGCAGAGCATAAGAGAAACCTAAAGAAAGTTCTAGACAGAGCACGTGAAATAAACTTGAAGCTTAATCCTCTAAAGTGCAAATTCAGACTACCAGAAGTTACATATGCAGGTCATTTATTTACCAGTACTGGCTTGAGACCAGACCCAACCAAGGAAGCAGCTATTCTTGAAATGTCAGCACCAGACAATGTTCAAGCTCTACAGCGTTTCCTAGGCATGTTCAACTACTCAGGCAAGCTTATACCAGATTTCAGTGAGTTGACAGCACCTTTAAGAGAGCTGACATGCAAACATGGTGCATGGTCATGGTTAGAACAGCACCAGAAAGCATTTGAAGACCTTAAGCAGAAAATAGCCACCCCAACTAAATTAAGATACTATGATGTGAACAAACCAGTAACTCTTTCTTGTGATGCTTCAAAATTTGGTCTTGCCGCAGTTATACTTCAAGAGAGCAGACCAGTAGCCTATGCATCTAGAACACTTACCCAAACTGAAATGCAGTATGCTCAAATTGAGAAAGAACGTATCCAGATTGTCCAACAGCTTGACACAGAGAATTTTGACTTTGACGTGATGACAGTGTGAAATTTTTCTACCACTAGGCTTGATGAGTTAAGAGATCCCACAGATTGATCCAATTTTGCAAAAGCTCAATCACTGCATTAATGTTGGATAGCCGTCAAAGCAACATAGTGTACCACCTGAAGTATACTGATGTCTTTTTGAATTTGCTTACTCTCAGAAATATACCCCGTGACAATATTCTTGGCTCACTTGCTCAAAGACTTCTTTCCAGGCAAACCAGAAATATGCTGCCTATTAGTTTCAGTTTATTGAGGCCTAAAGCTAAGAACAATAAAACCATCAAGGCTCAATTATTCAAGAAGCATTCTATCCAGAAGTCCAGTTATGATATAGCAAGGAAATTTCTTTGTCCATTGAAGGAAGGAGAGACAACGAGAATACAAACAGCGAATGGTTTCGACTGGATTGGTCAGGTTACTGGTATGTGTGCCAAGCAGAGATCCTACCTTGTAGAATTTGACGGTGTGGAGTACAGGAGGAACCACAGACATCTTCGTCCTGCACCAGAATCATCATTACAGCATTGTTCCTATGATACAGACTCTAGGTTTCACAGTGAACCAAATGTTGTTGCCATCCCTGAGTGTTTCAATCTCTGATTCCATTCCTGAAGATGTTCCAAATACTTCCAAGGTTGAATATTTTGTAGAGACAGCTCCAGTTGCTAAACCCAATTCCCAGTTTTATGTAAAACAATATGGACGAATATCCAGGCCCAGTGTGAAACTGTGATATCTGCATGCCAAATAGATTCATAACGTTGCATGATCTATTTCTCAAAGAGGGAGGATGTAGATCAGAGTGTATGTACTGTGTCATTAAGAAGCATATCAAGGCTGAGCGTGCACATATAAATACCAGACATGTGCTATTCCTAGTGCCATTTTGAGAGTGCAGCCAGAGAATGAGAATGTATGATTGCAGTAGTTAGTTTGTATATAAGTTACTTAAGTTAAAGTCAGTAAACGTCTATCATGATGTGTTTGTAGAGAATAAAGCTGCTTGAACAGAACCCATGAAGACTCTTCTATTGTGTCCGAAGTAGGAGAGCAACACTTACCATACCAATTATATCCTTGAATTTCTGAGTCCCTTATTTTCTTTGCCAGTGGTTCTAAATATAATGCAAATAACAAAGGGGAAAGAAGACACTCCTGCCAAGTTCCTCTTTTCAAACACACCTTATCAGAGAAGACCCCGCACACACACTTTACATTTTGCCTCTGATCCCTCATATATCCTCCTGATTAACCTTATTACTGTGTTTGGAAATGCAAAGTCTCCCACAGACCCAATCATAAAATCCCAGCTTAATCTGTCAAATGCTTTCTCTGCATAAAGATTCACCAATAATAGTTGTATTTTCTTACATTCTGCTTTCCTCTAGATCATCATTATTCTTTTAATGTTGTTGTCAATAGTCTGCCTCATCTATACAAAATCTCATTGATCCATATCTATCAATTATGGCAACACATTTGCCATTCTTTTAGCTATTATGGACATAAAAAAGAAGTTAGGTACTTACCATAATGTTCCATCTGAGTTGTTGGACTTAATTTGTCATCAACTTGTGGGTATTCAGAGCTGCTTCACCACCTTCTGATCCAAGCTCCAAGCTCCTCCCCTTACCGATAATACCCCTCTGTCTCCTTCCTTCCCTCAGATCGAGTTTGCTGCACCATAAACATAAGCCTGACCCAATAAGACCTTACCACTAAAGGTTTTTCCCAAAACCTAAAGCAAGCATGAACAGGAGGGCCACACAGGCACCCTCTCCTACATACCAGAGTAAGATAATCCTGATAAAGTCAGAGGGAAGGAGGGAGGGACAGTTGGTGATAAAAGGTCCAACTACTCAGATGGAACGTTATGGTGAGTACATAACATCTTTATCTGAAGTAGTTGACTTCATTTGGTCATCAACCTGTGGGACAGAATCACCAGCTACCAAACACCTGGGTGACCCTCATGGAAGAATATTCCAGAGCACCGCGAAGCCAAAGGATGCTCTACCTTTAGATATCATGTCCAGTTTGTAATGTGAAATAAAGGTGTGAGGTGAGGACCAAGTAGTCTCAGAACAAATATCATCCAGAGACATCCTGGACCAAAAAGCTGCAGAGGTAGCCATGGACTTGGTGGAATGTGCTTTAACTTGACCCGGAGGAGAAATGCCTTTGTCTGCGTACACTGTAAGGATACACTGTGAGATCCATCGAGCAACAGTCACTTTCGATATTGGTTTGCCCAGAAAAGATTTAAAGTAAGTAACAAATAACTGATTGAACTTGCGAAAAGCCTTAGTTCTATGCAAGTAGAACTTCAATTGTCTATGTACATCCAACAAATGCAATTTATACTCACCCCTGTTTTGAAAATTTGGAAAGAAAACAGGAAGGTTAATTGTTTGGTTAATGCCGATTTCCGAAGCAACCTTGGAAAAAAGGATGGATTAGTGCATAAAGAAATTTGGTCCTTATGAAAAAACACGTACAGGGCTTTGATTGAAGTGCCTAAAGTTCCTATACCCTCCTAGCTGAAGTATTAGCCACTAGGAAGGAAGTTTTCCAGGATAAAAATTGAAGGTCTACTGATGCCGCGGGCTCAAAGGGTGGAGAAATCAGAGCCTGTAAATCAAGAGTGAGGTCCAAAGGAGGTGTAGGATCCTTCACCGGGGGTTTTAAAAGACATGTACCCTTAACGAAGGTTTTACAAAGTCTAGAAGAGGCTAGAGAAACCATGTTTTCACCAATGTGGAAGTTAGAAAGAGCAGTCAGTTGAACTTTCACAGTTAAAGAGCTAGCACCCTGATGAAATATATTCACCAAGAATTCCAACACTGCCGGGACTGGGGCTATGAAAGGATCCAGGTCCCTCTGAGAGACCTAAATAAAAAAATGTTTCCACTTGCTACGGTAAAGCTTCCCGGTGGATGATTTCTGAGCTGCCACCAAAATAGACTTAAGTGGTGTGGTTAAACCAGGAGTCCTAGCTATCAAGGGAACTGGAGCAGCCAAGCAGTGAGCTTCAGACTGACCAGGTCTGGATGAGGAACCCTCGAGGGGAGTGATATGAGATCCGGAATGGATCCAAGATCCATGGAGGAACTACCAGATGAGACCAAAGGAAAGGAAGCCAGACTTGGAGAGGCCAGAATGGGGCAATGAGGATTACTTTGCTCCCCAGTCTGTGAGCTTTCTGAAGAAACTTCGGTATGAGAGGTAACGTGGGGTAAGCAAAGAGAAAACTGGCAGGCCAAACAAGGACTAGAGCATCCCTGAGGGTTTCCCCTGCGGGTGGATCAGAGTGAAGAACTCGCTGAACTTTGTGTTGGAAGGAGAAGCGAAGAGATCGCAGGAAGGCCGACCCCACTCAAGGAAGATCTGTTCTGCTACAGAAGGATTCAGAGACCACTCATAAGGCATCAGAATAGTCCTGCTCAGTTTGTCCACTAGTATGTTGGACTGCCCCAGAATGTGTGTTGCTATTAGAAAATAGCCAGTAGAAATCTCCCATTCCCACACACTCATGGCCTCGTGACAAAGGGGGTAAGATCTGGTTCCTCCCTGCTTGTTGATATACCAGACTACTGACATGTTGTCTGACTGTACTGCAATAGTTCCTTGAGGGAGAAAGGCATGAAGGGCCTGCAGTGCTAAAAGGAACGCCCTCATCTCTAGCACACTGATATGCAACTTGGTCTCCTTCAGGGGCTACATGCCTTGGACTGTCCTTCCCAAACAATGCCCTCCCACCCTAGTTGGGAGGCATCCGTGGTCACCGTGGCCTGGGGAGGGGCTGCAATAAATAGGCGTCCCTCGACTAGGTCTGAGGAGTGCAGCCACCAGAGCAGAGACTCCCTCCAAGCCCTGCTTATGCATATAGGATGAGTCAATGGTAGGTTTAACAGAGACCATTAGACTGCAAACATCCACTGTAGAACCAGCATATGTAGGCGAGCACATGGAAGAAGAGTGATGGTGGCTGCCATAGAACCAAGAGCTTGTAACACCACCTCCGCGGAGGGAAGACGAGATTGGATGATGTAAGACACGTGGAGACATAAGCTCCGAACTCTCTCAGGGGTGAGATAGACCTTCATCTGAACTGTGTCTAGTCACGCCCCTAAAAATTCCAGAGTTTGGACCAGATTCAGAGATGATTTGTTTGCGTTGACTGTAATCCCCAGAAGACTCTTTAACCTCAGAAAGTTGTCTCTGGCTAGAGAGAGTAGATGTCTGGTGGGGGCAGCATGGAGCCAATCGTCTAGGTATGGGAAGACCTATATTCCCTGAAGCCTCAGGTGAGCCATTATTACTGCCATAACCTTGGTGAACACCCTGGGGGCTGTGGTGAGACCAAAGGGGAGGGCTCGAAACTGATAATGATTGGCCCCTAGCCAGAAGTGGAGAAACCTCCTGGAACGTCTGTGCATCTTTATATGATAGTACACGTCCTGGAGGTCTATGGAGCACATCTAATCGTTCTCCTGCAGGTAGGGCAGGATGGATTGCAAGGTGACCATCTGGAACTTTCCTTTGGCAACTATCAAGTTCAAGGTTGAAAGATCTGGAATGGGTCTTAGGTCCCCCATCTCCTTTGGCACTAAAAAGAACCTGGAATAGATACCCAATCTGGACTGGTCTGAGGGAATGGGTTGAATGACTGTCTTCCTTAGCAGCTTTTCTATTTTGAGTTCTATGACCTCCCTTTGTGAGGGTGGAATGTCTGGGAGGTGTTTCGGGGAAGATGTGGTACCATGAAGGGAATGGAATAGCCTCTGGATATGATTTGTAACACCCAATGGTCTGTTCCATTAGGTGCAATGAAAGATGACATCTGACTGCCTCTACAGACAAGCAGTCGGGCAGCCACTCAGGGCTGCTGTGCGGGCCTGTCCAAGAAAGGTTCTCAAGGCCTGAAATTTATCGGACATCCTCTACCTCTGGGCCGGTGTCTGTCGTAACCCCTCTGCCTCTGGCGGAAGATGAGTCCTGAGTGTCTCGGGAGTACTGAGACTTCCAGAACCACATCTTCTTTTGCCCTCACTGATTCCTTGAGAAGGATCTTTGAGGGTTAGAGAAGCAGATCCCAATGGCAGAAAGCATCTTCCTGTCCTTCTCACTCTGGACAAGTGTCTCACACACGGATTTTTCCAAACAGGGAAGAACCATTACAAGGAGCATTAGCAAACAATGCCTTGAAGGGTTCTGTAAACTGACACAGCCAGAGCCAGGTGTGTCGCCTCATGACAACGCCAGAACCGGCAGCCCTTGCTGCTCCTTCAGTGGCATGCAAAAGGAGGTGCATGGATGTGTTCAATACTGCTTTCAGAGTGGCCATCCACATGGAGAAAGTCTGTTTATCCTTTGGCGACCTGGACTGCATGGGCAACTCAGCCACCTCCTTCACTAGGTCTCGCTGAAGTCGAATAACATAAGCCAAATAATTCAGCGTCCTTATGGAAAAGGCAGCCTACGTGTAAACCCGCTTCCCCAGATGGTCCATCGCCCATGACTCGCGGTCAAGAGGATGAACCGTAGAACTTTCCTGAGCCAGTTCTTTCATGGTGGCAGCTGCCATTACCATAGCATCAACTGGGGACCCCTTAGTCCAGCTAGTCCTGTCAGAGGGGGGGACTCAAAATTTTATCTGGACGCTTTGGAACAGGCTCCACAGTGTCTGGTTCCTTCCATGTTGTGTAGTAATAAGGTCCACTAAAGGATCCACATTAGGGGACACCCAGGAAGTAGATGGTCCCATGCCGAAAGCCTCCAGGAACACCAATTCATCAGAGGATGGCTTTGGGGAAGACCACCCCTCCCTTTGACAAAAGAGTTCCATGATGTTTCCAAAGGAGACATCATTGGGGGGTGAACTGGGGGAGCCTTCCCCTTCCTCCAAATCGGTGTCCTTGGTGAGGGACTCTGAGGAGGAGTCCAGCTGCTTCCTTTTGCATGTCCATTTGCGAGGGACATCTCCTGTGGGACTCTCCACAGCAGACTCGCAAACAGGGGGAGAGGGTGCTCTCCAATGGGGGCTGCCGAAGGCAAATTGAGCACGGGCTGTCCCTGCGAGGACAGGATGGTTGGAGCCATACCCAGAACCAAGGAAGTCAGGGCGGATTCCACAGAGGAAATGGTCAGAGGCTTCAACCCCATTGAGAGGACCCTCTCCACCATGTCGAAGGCCGGGGGAGAGTGAGCATCCCAAGAAACAAACAAAGAAGCCACCCTCCTCAGGTCCGACGGGGGAGATGGAGCCAAGCCCACCGGCACTGAGATGCCAAGGGGAAGGCTGTGCTCCAACAGACTCAGAGCTGATAGCACCCCCTCAGATCCGATGCGGAGGCTACAGGATCAGACTTGACCGGATCCAACACACTCAAGGCCATGGCCAGAGTTGAGGTACTAGGTACCGTCCACGCTGGCCCTCCGACCCCGAGGGCTCTCGGATCCAAGGACTCCAAAATCAAGGGCCAGATTGGAGAAGGAGTGATGGGTGCAAAGAAAGGCTGAGAACTCCCCCACTCCAGAGGGAGAGGGGGCTGGCAAAACCCCCATCTGGATCTGGGTGCAGATAAACTTCCACATCATCCTGTTCATCTCTTACTCTGAAAGACTGTGGGTGGAATAGGACAAGGAAACCACCAACACCAGCCGGGAGTGCCAGTGAGGGGAGGCTCTCGAAGGAGCCCGAGACACCATCGGCTCCGGTGAAAATCTCGGCAACGGAGCCGAGGGGTGCTGGGCCTTATAGGGGTTCTAGTCTTAGCTGGAGGCCCCAACTGTTCCGAGCGGACAGGGGACTGCTTTCTGGGCCTATCCTTTTGTCTCTTGTCTGAGTCCAATGGCCTAGAAACAGGAGGTAAGAGCCCTGAAGGCCTTAGAGGGTGAAAAGATGGTGGCAGCCGCTACCGTTGAAGACAAGGCAGGGAGAGCAATCCCCAAAGCTGACAAGAGCCCTTTCATTACCAATTTATCCCTCCTGTCTTTGAGGCCTCTGGGATTAAATTCTGTGCAAATAGTGCAGGCCATAGATAGGTGAGGCACACCAAAGCAAACACACACAGAGTGCGGACATCAGCAGGTGAAAGTTTATGGCCACACTCTGCGCATTTCCTGAAGACAAGCTTTGGAACATCAGCCATGTCTAAGGATGGCCTAAGAAACACACACACACACACACACACACACACACACACACACACACACACACACACTAGCCTAACTGTGGGGGAAAGGAAGGGAACACAACACTGACCAAACAAAATTTTTTTTTTTTTGAACCGACGATGTAGACGCAGGTGTAAGGGAGGTAAAATAAGAAGTTATGTACCTACCATAACGTTCCATGTTAGTTGTCTTCTTCTCGCCTTCTTTCTTGCTGGATGGGTTCAGAGCCGATCCTCGGCTCCGACTCGGCCAATACTAAAGCTCAAGAGCTTATTCCACCGGCTCGAGGCTCCCCTATATCCCACAATGCTAGGCGGTAACTACTCAGATCTCGTTTGATAGCTAAAACCAAGTAGTTCCGGTCTCCATAGAATGGAGAAGAGAGAAAAGGAAGCCACCTCTATATATAAACCTGTAGGTAAGCTACCACAAACATAAAAAGGGAGAATAGAGGTTGTAGAACATGTGGGAAGGAAAAAAATTCCAATGGAAGATCCCAAATATTCCTATCGGTCTGTCCAGGCTAGGGGGAAGGAGGGTGGGACGCAAGAAAGAAGGCGAGAAGAAGACAACTAACATGGAACGTTATGGTAGGTACATAGCTTCTTAATGTTAAGTTGTCAATCTCGCCTTCATTCTTGCTGGATGGGACCGCATCCCTAGCACCTTACCCCGGGTGGCCTATCTGAACAGACTCTTGAGAACAGTGGAACCAAAGTTGGCACTGTTTCTGGAGGCCATATCCAATTTGTAATGCAAAATAAAGGTATGAGGAGAAGCCCATGTGGCTGCTGCACAAATGGAATCTATTGGTAGCCTGTCCTGAAAAGCTACAGATGTAGCTAATGCCCTAGTTGAATGAGCTCTAGGTCTTGAAGGCAGTTTTTGATGTCTGATTTCATAGATGAAGGTAATTATCGAGGTAAGCCATCTTGAAAGGGACACTTTAGTAACTGGAAGGCCCAATTTACCTTCTGCATAAGACAGGAAAAGCTGATCAGATTTCCTGAACTGTTTAGTCCTGTCTAAATAATATCTAAGTTGGCGGTGAACATCTAGAAAATGTAACTTTTGTTCTGACCTGTTGGAATAATCAGGGAAGAAGACGGGGAGATCAATCGTCTGGTTTAGGTTTGCCTCAGAGGAAACCTTAGGCAAGAAGGACGGATTAGTCCGAAGGGACACCCTGTCTTTATGGAAAACTAAGTAAGGAGGACGACTGCAAAGAGCATGAAGTTCAGATACCCTTCTAGCTGATGTTATGGCTACTAGAAAAAGTGTTTTCCATGAGAGCAACTTAAGAGGGCATGAAGCCGCAGGTTCAAAGGGGGGGAGAATCAAGGATGCTAGGACTAAATTCAAGTCCCATTGAGGTGGGGGATCTTTGATTGGGGGCTTGAGCAGAAAGACACCTCTTAAAAAGGCTTTTCAGAGTTTATGGGACATGATACTGGAGTCCAAGACACCTACATGAAAGTTAGATATAGCAGCTAGTTGAACTCTAATGGTAGATGAGGAAGAGCCTAAATGAAAGAGCTCTGCCAGAAAGTCTAGGATAGACTGGATAGGTGCAGTGAAGGGGTCTATATTTTTTGATGCTGCCCAGAAGGAAAAACGTTTCCACTTACTATTGTAAATCCTCCTGGTAGAAGACTTGTGAGAGGCTATCAGGATGTTACGGACCAAATGAGAGATTAAGGGAAGCCTGGCTAGGGTAGGAATCGGAGAAACCACGCTGTGAGGTTGAGAGATTGAAGGGAGTGGTGCGGCTGGCCCGACTGGTGGGTCAAAAGATCTGGCACCGGGTCCAGATGCCAAGGCTGCTCCAACAGGTAATGATGGAGGAACGGAAACCATATCTGTCGAGGCCAGAAAGGGGCAATGAGGATCATGGTGACTCTCGAGGCGATAGCTTTCTGAATTAATTGAGAGATCAGTGGAAAGGGGGGGAAAGCATACAGAAGTCCCCGGGGCCAATCGTGGACTAGAGCGTCTCTGGTGGGATGGCCTGGTAACGGGAAGAGAGTGAAGAAGTCGTGACACTTGCTGTTTTGGGGAGTAGCAAAAAGACTGCAGCAAGGCCGGCCCCATCTTTGAAAGACTTCTTCCAGCACTGATTTTTTTAGAGACCACTCGTGAGGCATGAGAATGGCCCTGCTCGACTTGTCCGCAATCACGTTGGACTTCCCAGGAATGTGCGTTGCTATCAGAAAACACTGAGAAGAAATCGCCCACTGCCAAAGTCTGAGTGCCTCTCGACATAAGGGGTAATACTTGGTTCCACCCTGTTTGTTGATGTACCACACTACGGACATGTTGTCTGTCTGAATTGCAACAGTCCCTGTGGGAAGGGAGTCCTGAAGGGCTTGCAACGCTAAAAGCACTGCTCTCATCTCTAAGACATTTATGTGCAAGTGGCACTCGAAAGGTTGCCACGTGCCCTGGACTGTCCTGCCCTGATAATGCCCCCCCCCACCCGATCAGGGAGGCGTCCGTTGTCACTGTGGCGATTGGGGGGGGGGGGGAATGAAGGGTCTGCCCTGGAGAACTTGAGGTGATGTGATCCACCAAGACAGGTGATTCTTGCATGATTGAGTTAGTAGGATGATGTGAGACATCGGGAGCTGTTGGAAGGACCATTGAGTAAACAGCATCCACTGGAGGATCCGCATGTGAAAACTAGCTAAGGGGAGAAGTGTAATAGTAGCTGCCATGAGTCCTAATACCTTCAAGACTACCCTGGCTTTGACCTTGTTGCACTGAAGTAGAAGGTAAATTTGTTTGCGGATATCTAATACTCTTTGCTCTGTAAGTCTGGCAGAAAGATGGACTGTGTCTAAGGTGGCGCCTATAAAGGTAATAGATTGACAAGGCGACAAGGCAGATTTTTCGAAATTTATTGAAATGCCTAGAGCTTGGCAAGTTTGGATGGTGAAGTCTCTGGATAGAAGCAGTTGATGTCTGGTGGTGGCGGTAAGGAGCCAGTCATCCAAATATGGAAACACCTGGAATCCTTGACGTCTCAAGTGAGCCGCGACCACTGCCGTGCATTTGGTAAACACTCGGGGGGCTGTAGTGAGACCAAAGGGCAGGGCTCTGAACTGGTAGTGACTGGCTCCCAGCCTGAAGCGGAGAAACCTCCTGGAGCGTCTGTGCATTTTGATATGGTAGTATGCATCCTGAAGGTCTATCGAGCACATCCAATTGTCCTGACCCAAGAAGGATAGAATGGACTGTAGCGTGACCATCCGGAATTTTGTTTTTTTTGATATAATGGGACTGGTTGGATAGCTCTTTTTGACAGCAGCTTTGATATTTCTAATGCTGCTTGTTCCCTTAGACTGGGTGGAACGTCTGGAAGGGATCCTTTGGGTTGGGATGGGATGTGAATAAAGGGAATTTTGTAACCCTCGAATATGATTGACTGTACCCATTTGTCTTGAGTGAGGGAAAGCCAGGCTTTTGGGTACAGTGATAATCTTCCCCCGACTGCCTCCGAAGGTGGACAGCCGGGCAGCTCCTCAGGGATGCTGAAAGGGTTTATCAGAGAAAGTTTCTCTGCTACCCTGGTTTTTCGGACCACCTCTGCCCCTAGGGCGGCATCTATTGTTATTCCCCCCCTCTGCCTCTAGAGGGGAATCGACTTTGTGCGTCAGATGAGACTCCCTGTGGTTTGCGGAACCACATTCCCCCCCCTGACCTTTTGGATAAGGTCTAGAAGGGGTAGAAAAATGGACTCCCATGGCAGAGAGAGTCTTACCTTCCTGCTCACACCTAGTCAATGTATCCTTCACCTGAGGTCCAAACAACGTTGAGCCATCAAAGGGGGAATTGGTGAAGGACGCCTTGAAAGGGTCTGCAAAATTGCAAAGCCACATCCAGGCGTGACATCGTAAAGCTACACCTGTGCCTGCGACCCTACTCGCCCCATCAGCCGCATATGAGATAAGCCGCATGGAGGATTTGACAATCGAATTCAGGGTTGCCAACTGGGAGTTCATTTTGTCTTGGAACCCCTCAGCTGTTGGATCCTGCATGGCCTCACCCATATCCTTGAGCAAATCCCTCTGGAGATGGGTGAAGTGACACAAGTAGTTCAGCGACCGCATGGAAAAGGTTGCTGATGAAAACATCCGCTTACCGTACCTATCCATGGTCCTAGACTCCTTATTAGGAGGATGGACAGGTACCGAAGGATCGGCTAACTCCTTCTTAGTGGCTGCGGCCACCACCATGGCATCAACAGAGACACCTCTTTTGCGGCAGTAATAAATTTTGATGGCCTCCTTGGGGTAGGTTCCACTGAATCAGGGGCCGTCCAAGCCTTCCTTCCCACCACTTCCATGAGGGGGTCAAAGGGAGGAGACACCCAGGAGGTGGAAGGGCGAGAGCCAAATGCCTCAAGGTAAACCAACTCGTCCTCTGAAGGGTTAAGGGCGGGCCAGTTCCCCCTCTGTTTCAGGATTTCAAGGATGTCAGCAAAACAGACATCCTCAGAGGGGGACCGAAGGGAACCTTCAGATTCCTCCAAGTCAGTGTCAGAGGTGATAGACTCAGGGGAGTCAATGTGCTTCCTCTTGCACTGTCTCTTCCGAGGGGGTTCTCCTACCAGATCAGGAGAGGCCTCGGAAGAGGAGGATATTCCCAATGGGGAAACCTGAGGAGCTGGCTCTCTACGGTCTGTTACAAGGGGGTGGGTAGAAACCACCGCAGGCAATGAAGAGGGAGGAGCTGACGGAGCCGACTGTGGGGTAGACACTGGGTCTAGCATGCTCCGCATGACCTCGAAGGCGCCCCTATCAGCCAAGGCCGGAGGTCCCCTCTCCGAGGAGACAAGGACCCCCCCCAGCACCGACAGGGACGGCTCCGAGGCCGATGTTGGAGCCGAACTCACCAGCGCAGACGCTCTGAAAGGGAGAACGGGGTCAGACAAGGGTCCGATGCCACTCGCCCCCTCGGAGCCGATGAGGGAAGCTCAGCACCGAGATCCCTCCAAGGAGGAAATCGGCACAGATGACGGAGCCGAAAGGGAAGGTATCGGCTCCGAAGCACCGACAGCCATGGCTCCGATGAGGCCCGGCTCCGAACTCAAAGGAGTTGGAGGACGAATAGAATCAGGGATGGGAATAGCCGCTGACTGTTGAGTAGGGCTATGCAGCATTTGGGCCAGTGCCTCGGACTTGAGAAGTCTACTCACCACCCTTTGTAAGTCATGGTCTGACAGCCTGGAGGACCGAGAGGAATGAGACCTATGGCTCCGCTCCGACAGAAGAGAGGATCCCAGAGCTGAGTGGATGGAGCCGATGGAAGGGGACCTCGACCTCTTCTTTGAAGGTGGCTCCGATAAGCCTATCGGGGCCAACTGAGTCTTGACAACCTCGGCTCCGGCCGGAGCCGAGGTAACAGTTTGAGACTTCAAAACATCGACTCCAGCCAGAGCCGATGTCGAAGCAGCTTTAATGCTCGCAGAAGATGGCTCTGAAGCTGGAGCCGACGGCCTGGAAGTCTTTGAAGGCTTCCCCGATGCAGACTGGGTCGGGGGGCCTTCAGGCTTTAACAAACCACGAAGTATGAGTTTGTTTTTGCGTTCCTGCAGGACTCTAGGGCTGAATGCATGGCAAACAGCATGAGTCCTGCAGGTGCAAAGGTCCCAGGCAATCGACATAAGAAGTGTGACCGTCTGTCAGAGACATTTTCTGACAGCACGAATCACACTTCTTGAAACCTGAGACCTTGGAGTCTTTAGACATCCTAAAAATACTGTATGTAACACAAACACAACACACAGACACACCCTTTAACCAAATAAAAATCCAGTCACACTGAAAGGACAGGGAAAAAACAGGGAGTGGACCAAAGGCCTAAATGTTAAAAAGGGGATAAAATGGGAATACAAGCACAAGGGGGACCCAATTTAAACTAAAGGGACACTTTGTATAAAAACTAAACTAAATAGAAAGGATAGGGGTAGAATTCGAAGTTTTTTTAACAAGAAAACTCACTAACCTGCCAGAGCCGGTAGAAGAAAGCACCTCGTCAGCTAAGCGGCAAACGAGATCTGAGTAGTTACCGCCTAGCATTGTGGGATATAGGGGAGCCTCGAGCCGGTGGAATAAGCTCTCGAGCTTTAGTATTGGCCGAGTCGGAGCCGAGGATCGGCTCCGAACCCATCCAGCAAGAATGAAGGCGAGATTGACAACTTAACATCAACAATATTAGCCGAAGCTAACTAACAAACAAGCTGAACACTTACCCAAAAAACACTAACTCACTTGGAGCTCGAGACCATGCTGCTGGCTTGGAAAGTGGTAAATAAGATCTGAGGGAAGGAAGGACACAGAGGGGTATTATGGGTAAGGGGAGCAGCTTGGAGCTCGGATCAGAAGCTGGTGAAGCGGCCGTCTCAGATCCGATCCGGATCCGAATACCTACAGGTTGATGACCAAATGAAGTCAACTACTTCAGATCACTTAATAAGCATGGTTTAGAATGAAATGGGGCTATATGAAGCTGGATCTGATGGGTCTTTACCATCTTTAGGTAGTACAGTCACTACACTACAGCTCTCTTCCACCATGTTGGTGCTTCCCCTCCTTTTAAAGATGATTAAACTAAACCTTCCAGATCTTTAGCACTTTCTTCCCTCCTAGCTTCCAAACTTCAACAGGAATGCCATCTACACCTGAAAACTTTTCTGTAGATTGGTTATTCATCACCATTTTATCTCATCTTCTTCTGTCCTCAGTGCTAATACTTGAGCCTCATGTACCATTAGCCTTGGAATACTTAATTCTTCCACAAATAATTCCATTGGTGATTTTTCTTGATTTCTATATTTCTCTGCTTTATACAAATTTTCATAAACTTTACAAAATATTTTTTAATACCGCTACAGCATCTCTGGTTACTTTCCTTGTTATAGGCTCCCTAAGTTTGGCAACAACCCTTTCTACTTTCTGTTGTCATCGTGGTAAAAGGTTTTGTGATCTGGAGTTATTATCAAAACACAGTTGGTTAACAGTAATCTTTCTAAATCCATGCATATTATATCCAAGTACTCCCTTATTTTTTCTTTAACACTCTGCAGTTTCTCCTCTTCTTGTTCTGAGAGATTCCCTTTATTCTGCAATACTTTAACCTTTGCAAGTCCTTCTGAATAATTCTTGTTACTTCTTAACCATATCTCTTTTTCTTTTATTCCCACCCTATTTTTGACACCATGACCCATACCTTAATTTCTTCAGGAATACAGTTCTTTTTTTATGGACAAGTTCAGAGTATACATATGATATGCCCTTTCCATTAACAACTCCTGCCCTGGAATACCAGTCCAGATGCTTATAGGTTATTCCTTCCAGTGTCTGCTACAGCAGAAAAATCTCAGGTTTTACCTACTTGCTCTACATGTAATTCTACCACCTAATTCTACCATTTTTGAAACACCTCTTCTTGAGCAATCTCGTACTCAGCCAGCCTTTTCTTCATTTCAGCCACTGATTGTTGCAGTTTTATCAGCACAACTGAATATCTGTTTAAAGCTTGTTTCATTTTTCTACCTTTTGTTATTTAAGTTGATATACACATTCAGTGTTTCATTTATTTTAATCAACTCTAAGCACATTTGACTTATTTTTCCTCTAAATTATTGGAAGACATGTCTTGCACCAATGCTAGAGCTTGAATTGCTTTTTCTGAACAGCTGCAGGATTCTTCCCAGCCAATGTTTTCTTCTCACCTTTTGTGGTTGATTTTCTTTCAGGTTCTCTATATTTCTTCTTTGCTGGCATCCATATTAGCCAGTAAATTAAATTTACCCCAAAAGACAAATTAACTGCTCTCTTTGTGGAGTTTCTGTTCTCACAATGGGAGAGTTAAAATTAATTAGGGCCCCAGTGGCCTAATGGATAAGGCACTGGCCTCCTAAGTCAGGGATTTTGGGTTCGAGTCCCATCTGGGGTAATATAATCTTCTCGGGCAGATAGCCTAGTACCTACCTATGAACCTATAATCAATGGGGCGGCAAAAGCCGACACACTCTGGCTAGGTTTATAAATGCCCTTGGGCAGATATCCTAGTACCTACCTACCTAAGCTGCTACTCTGTATGCAGCCATCTTGGAAGTCTCATCCTCCTACAGTTGTTAATCTGAAATCAAGATCTTTTTGAAGATAGTGAAGGAAGGACTTTATTTTCCCCAGCCTGGATTGAGCCTGGCAATAATCAGATGGATCTATGCTCTACTCTTGTCAACAAACTTTAAATAATCATATAAATATGCTGTGCCCTGGTCAATAAACTTTAAATAATCAAATAAATAAATATATAAATAAAACAGCTGGAGTTGTCTTCAGTCATTCATCTGTTACTGTACCAGGTATGCATATGAAAAGGGCTGGACAAGGAGAAAGGAAACTAAGAAAGAACTTTATTGGCAAAAAAAAAAAATCATCCTTCAAAGGTATGAAAACAGGCCAATGGCTGGCGACAGATACTTGAACATTTTAAAAACTAGACTCACTATAATCCAATGGCTTTTATATGATAAGGTACTACATAAAGCCTGGAGTAAAGTGGAATGTACTGGATGATTCTATCTTTGAAGCATGGTTTAAACTAGATACAGCAGAATTTTCAAAACATTATTCAACATGGACTGTGTGTAAATAGGATGCAATTTTTAGAAGTTACTTCACATAATACAAAAAGCTGTCTTTTTTCACTCTTGGAATTGCAATTTCATTGAAAAAGATTGTTGCTAAAATGATCATCCATCTGGAAACCCATATATATTTTAGAAAGTTGGGTGATACACCTCTTCAGAATGTAAAGCCCAAGTGAAACAACCTTTAAGCAAAGAACAAAATGAAGTCTCTCTCTCAAAGGAAAACATTTCCCAAACTGCATGGTAATTTGAATGTTGGTACAGCACTACCATCTGGTTTGCATCTGCCAACTGCAACCTCTAACAGCCTGCACCCAAGGCTACTGCCCCATTTTAATCCACCCACGCTGTGCCTCTAATATTCTCCCTACCCTTCTTCTGTGATGTCAGAGAGCATATGCTCAAATGTGTCTGATTGCAGCAGGTCAAAATGTAACATTGTCATACCTGAAAAAGTAATAGTCAGTTGTTCCCAGAAAATATCAGAGATATAATCCTAAAAGCTTTAAGAGATTTGTATCATACTTCTGATAAGTTAACTATAAGGCTGTCTGTATTTCTACTTCTCCATTTTACTCTTATCTACAGAGACTGCTGGCAACCTTTTCCTAAAGTTCTGGAAAATACCAAGCCTTCATAAGACCTTAAAAGTAACAATGCAGCCTATGTTACTCTCACAGAAAAGTAGTGACTCGCTTAGCACTGTCTTGTTCTTATATAAGATTTGGAACTAAAAATAGAGCAAATTTATAAGGTACTACATAATATACCATTTCAAAGCTCATTAAAACAGGTCTTGCAGATCAGCCTAGGTGGACACATTCTCACCAGTCTTGCGTAACTTAACTGTCTCCTCAAAACACGAAGTCTGCTAGTTCTAGTTATATATTTAAAGCTTAAAAATCAAATGAACCAAAAAATATAATGCCACTTCTTTCTCTAAAATTATGTAAATGAGCCAAAACAGAAAGATAATTCAGTAAGAAAATTGAGAATGTGCAAGTCAAAGACTGGTAATGCAACTTGCAAACAAAGGTAATCATGTTTTTGTTTCACTGCTGATGACAAGCTCTGGGGCCATTCCTTCTCAAGATGGCAACCCATGACAGGCAGTCATTCTGCAGGGCTGTAATGTTTTTTTCTATAGCTATCTAATATGTTACGGGTTCCCCCTTTAATCAGAAATACAAGGATGTCAGTGTACGAAGTCTGCATGCGCTTCTACACATACCAGTCTACCAGTTTGCATCTCACCATTTTCCTGCCTCCTTTAAACTCCCCCAACCCCCATGACGGACATTTCAGATAACAGAAAAAATCTTAACCCGCCATCAATGAAAGGACAGCTAGTACTTCTTTATACAAGTATTGTCATTTTCCCAGGTTACACACAACTGATTACATTCCCTACAAGGTATAATAAAGATTACACTTCTCACTCCACCCTGGACTGGATCTTAGTATCCCACCCAGCTAATTTCACATTATCTGGCACACTATCAATCTGTCTTAATAACCAGCTTCCATTTGCCACTAGAACCGGTACCCACCTCCCAAAAACACACTCATTAAAATCAGTCAGAAATACAAAACAACACAACCAACAATCTCTCAACAACTTACTCTTTAATATAAACTGGGCACTGCTAAAGACTCTACCCATCGAAGAAGCAGTACATCACTTCAAATCCACCTTCTTTGAGATATTAAACAGTCTAGCCACTGTCCATACTAAAAGAGTAAAACAGCACACAACCTCCTGGATAACCACTGAATGTGCTGATCTAATGAAAAAGGGGATACTGCATGAACAAATGGAAACTCAACAAAACCTCTGGAAGTTTCCAAGCCTTTAAAACCACTCCACAACAGTGTAACAAAAAAGGGTTGAAGAAAGTAAAAAAAAACTTATTACATATTCAGTCACAACATAAAAACAACCTCCAAAAATTCTGGCACTCAGTATCTAAGCTCCTCAACCCAGGTACACCAAAACAACTCTCCCCATCACCTGATGCCCCCAACACAAACAGCAGAGGAATTTAATAGACACTTATCAAATCCATAGCTGACCTACTAACCACAAATATCAACTCAAACTACACCCAACAAAACCCCACCTTAAACTCCAATAATCATACTTCACCCAGATCTGATCATACAAACACCCCTCCAAACTATCAAGCCAAACACCCCAAAACCTATTCTCCTTCCAACCCATATCCACCTCAAAAGTAAACAAATCTTCTGCTCAAATTAAAGCCCTGCTCAGCAGACAATCTCCCACCTCAATACCTACAACTCACAGCAGACTCAGTTTCTTATGCAAGTAGCATCCTCAAAAACAGATCTCTCTTGGATTTGTTGTCCCTACACTTATGGAAACTATCCCACATAACACCAATACAAAAAAGGTGAACACTCCACCGAGCTGTCCAACTTTTGCCCAATATCAATACTATCCTCCATCTCAAAAATCCTGAAAGGATATGTCCACCAACAACTTATGAAATTCCTACTCCAAAATAACCTACTCGCCCCTTCCCAGCATGACTTCACATCTTACAACCGCACATTTTCAGCTCTGCTATCATTTGCTGATACTGTCAACAAGGCCAGAGATGAGGGATACTTTGTATCCACTGTATTTCTCACCGTCTTAAAAGCCTTGGACACTGTCGCTCACCCAATACTACTGGATATTCCATCCAACCTAGGCTGTACCACTCCCACAATATAATGGCTCCAAAGCTATCCAAAAGACAGGAAACAAGCCATTGAATGGTCCAACCATCTATCCCCTCTCCTTCACAACCCCACAGGGGTTCCCCAAGGCTCTATCTTGAGACCACTACTATTTAACATATTTACAAACAACCTGCATACTGCCTCACCCCCCTGGAAAATTGATCCAATATGCAGATGACTCAGCACTAATCTGTACCTCCCAGACTCCCAGACCTACAAAACAAAACCTAAAATGCAGGTACTGCAATCGAATCATGGCTCAAACATGGTCAGCTCTTTCTGAATCCTAAAAAACTAAACTTATCTTCTACCCAAACAAAACCATACCCAGCCCCAACCTATTCAACATCCTCTCTGAAGATAAAACAATACTTGAAAATGTTCAAGAGACTAAACTACTAGGAGTAATTATTGACAGCAAACTCACCTTTGACCTGCATGTCCAAGAAAACATTAAGAAAACCCACAAAAAAATTAGAACTTCTCTACTGAACTAAGCAATACCTGACCAACACTACAAAGTCTACCCTGCCAAAAACCTTCCTATTCTATGGATCTTGCTTAATCACTCACCTACAAAACTCAGTTGTGCCCCTGCCTGCTCTGTTGAGGTTTTTTTTTTGTTTTTTTGTTTTTTATTATATATTCAAACTTTCGAACTTCGATCATATATTGTCGAACATATGGGATTCGAAGTTTTGAAAGTTTGATTATATAATATAGACCATGTAAACCTTTACAAGAACTCAAATGGCTTAAATTACCAAACATTTCAAATACATTATACTAACCATTACACATAACCTAAGCAGTAAACCCACTGCCTGTCCTGCCCTAGAAAATGTTATTGAACAATATAAGCCAACCAGACCACCCACATCAGATGACAAACATCTACTCAAAACCATCAAACCCTCCAAAAAAAAAGCAGGCAAAGCATTATACTTGTACTCAGTCTCTAAGCTTTGGAACTCTCTCCTTCCCAACATCAGGTTAACTCTTAGATTACCACTATTTAAAGCCAGCCAAAAGGAATACCCATATAACTCTTGGCAATGTCCACGCATCTACCCCGGGCTAATTTCTGTCACCCCTCCCTATCACATTACTACTCCTATACTCTTCTACTCACATTTGAAAAGTCAGATTTTAGCTTGTTAAGTTAGCCTGTCGATATGTATAACTACCAGTCTTGCAAAATTAATTATGTAAAATGTCAAATTTCTGTTGTATGTCAAGAAATCTTTAAAAAAACCTGTACATATTGTATCTTTGTTTCCTAAATGAATTTTTGAATTATGTACAAGTTGTTAACCTACTATGTTATGTATATATGTTTATGTTACTAATGTATCTTGTGATTAATGTTTGATTTAACTGTTGGAGCTTTTCGCCTCAGGTCATGTGACCCAGTTGGACTATCCCAGTAAACAAAAGCAAAATAAATACATAAATAAATTAATAAGCTAATTGAAGATTCAATAGTACCATAAATGGAAACTATTTCTCTATACCACAAGGTAGCCTAAATAGGAGTTTTGTCTCAGGGAGCTGTCAGACAGAGCTTTTATTTTGACTTAGTTGTGCATCTTTGAGTTTCTATCCCTTTCATCCCTATATCTAACATTCCAGCTACAACATAGTTTATTTACAATGTTTGGGTGGTCAGATATGGAATACACAGTGTGACAGCATTGTCTCATCTTTCAGTTTGTAATTTATATAATCCAAAGAAAGAGAAGCATCCCTAGCCCACAACCCATAGAAAGGCTATCAAATGCAGAGGATAGAGTAAGTAGAAGTTATAGCAATATGTGAATAAAGCATGGCTGTGTAAATAAACATATCCTAACAGCAGATGTTGTAATAGATCACTGTTGCAGTAGCCTAAGCTATTTGAGTTCCATTCCCCTGCTAGCCGGACAACTTTACAAAGCTTAAGGACACTTTTCACATATTCTGCCAGGAGCCTGAGCAGTGCTACATATATAAAGACAGAGCACCAAAATCGTCATAGCTTTATTGCCCTAATAAAGGAGGCAATATCCATGAAAGGGGAAAAAAGTGCTAAGAAATGTAACACAGTAGTAACAATGTACACAAGTGTATACAGCAGAGAGTGTATTATCCGAAACATCAATTATCTGAACACAGCCTTCCAAAGATTTGGGTAGGAAAAATCAAAGTCTGAATATGCAAATGTTATACGTATTCACTTATGCATGTTTTTGAGCTTGTAGCCTGCTCAAGTGTGAAAAATATTCTTTATTGTCCACTGGAATCACTGAATGGTTGAAAAGTGTATTACCTGCATGCAGAAAAAACATTTTAGAAGTTTTTTATCCGTGCCAGTGTATGACTGATAATCAGAACAGTTTGATTATCCGAACTACTCTAGGTCCCAATTCGTTTGGATAATAGACTCTCTACTAAATATACATACACACATATATATATATATATATATATATATATATATACACACACACACACACACACACACACACACACACACACACACACACACACACACACACACACAGACACACACACATATATATATATATATATATATATATATATATGTATATCCACACCTTAAATATATAGAAAAATTCCAAAAGAAATGGGAGCTGGAGGGATAGAATGGCTGCTGCAACAGTGATCTTTTAGAACATCTGTGTTATGCTAAGTGCATTTAAATAACTGCAGTATGTTCAACATTAGATCACTGATGCAGTACCCTAAGCAATTTGAGTAGATTACAGAAGACTGGAAATCAAAAAGGGAGGAGGAAGTCAGTAAACAGTCCCTGGACTATGGTTCTAACAAAGGCTGTTCTAGAACTGGAAAAGGACTTCAGTCTGTAGTGCTTTTTTTAAAGCTCTGTACAGAGGACCATGAAACTTCCTATAGAATACTTCTAGAGTCTACCCCTTTCGGAAAGCCACCAAAAAAGACAAAGCTCTAGTGAATGGGCCCTAAATCTGCCTGGAAGTGGCTTGCTATGGTGTGAATAGCTAAAATAAATAGTATGAGACAGTAATTTGCAAATTGCCTGCTCTGACACTGGTTGTCCTCTCCTCTTACCTTCATAGAAGACAAACAGCTTATCAGCTTTCCTGAGGAATAGAGTTTTGCCTAGGTAGTATCTAAACTGACTCGATAGCCAGAGTATTTTTTCTCCTTTGTTTTAAGATTCTGAAAAGAGCACTGGGAGATTAATTGTTTAACTTAAAATAACCTCTGAAACCACTTTAAACATAACAGAAGGATTTTTTTCTCTAAAATGATCATCTTTGTGAAAAATTAGATAGAGGTTGTAACTCTTCTCACAAAAGTCAGGGCACTGAGTAACAGTTTTCCAAGTTAAGAATTTTAAATCAGCCTGATGAGTTGATTCAAATGAAAGAAGTATCAGTTTTTCAAGTACAAAGTTAAAACCCAAAGGAGGAGAACCATTTTTTTAGGCAGACGGATATATAAAACTCCTTTCAAAAAATGTTAGATGTGAGGCAAGGTTGAAAAGGGGGAAATCTAAGGGCAGATAAGCAGAGATGGCTGAAAAATGAATTTTGACAGAAGAGTAAGAAAGATCAGTGGATAATAACTTATATGAATATTCTAGAACTAGAGGCATCCAGGCCTTAAAATGGTCCTGTCAACACCAACTATAAAGTATTTTCCAATTATTCACATATGATTTCCTAGTAGCAATTTTTCTTCTCAAAAATTTTTTATTTTTCAAATACAATTGAATGAATTCCATAGTATTTATACATAACATGTACACCAATTACATTAGTCTGACACTATAACAGATCTTAATGTATACAGTTACTTTATAAGTATGTCCAATACATTATCAGAGTATGTGATCAGTTATTGTATAGTGTCTCTCAACGATAAGACTTTTCCCCAAGGGTTGTTGATAAATAGCTTTGTATAAATTCTTAGTTCTTTAATTTTAATTTCCAATAATGATGTGGCCTTCAGTAGGCTGTAGAAGTCTTCCAAAGTTGGTATTGTGTTTGTATTCCATCTTCTTGTTATAAACTTCCTTGAAATTGCAAGTATAGTCCATACTAGATACATGTTTAACCTATTCAAAGGAGTACCTTCATTCACATTTAATAATAAAATAGTTTTAGTTTAAAAAAAAGGATTCATTAAATAAAGCTTGTAGAAGGTTATTAATACCATTCCAAAATGGCTTAATTTTAACACAATCAAAGAAAATGTGGTTCCAATCTGCATTGTGTACTTGCTCACATCTACAACATATTCCTTTTATGGAAAAACTAATTTTACTGATTATGTCTGGGGTTAAGAATGCTCTGTGCAATTTCCAATTAAAAACTTTCCAGTATTGTATAAAGGATGTATATTTTATCGATAATAAAATATTTGTTTTAATATCTTCAGTTAACTGTATTGAGTGTCCTTTTGTTACATATTTTCAATATAAGGCTTTGGGTGTTGTTTTATAGATTATCAATATTTTGTAAAATTTTGAAATACTGTTTCCCATGTCAAAGTCATTATATATGATTTCATATATGTATTTCATAAATTTAAGTATTTCTTTAAATGAAGAAGTGTTAATTATTCTACTTAAATCTTGTGAATATGACAGAATACTCTATAAAGTTAGCCAGTCATGTTGTGGAATTTTGTATGTTGCTTTTATTACTTGCATATCTAAAACTTTTAGTTCTTTGATACATTGGAGCCAACAAACAAATCCTTTCTGTTCCCAGGAATTAATAATTTCTCTATATATTTTATGTGGAAAGTTCTTGTGAATATAAATGGTGTTAAAATGTTAAACCAGATTTTTAAATCTATATTTGCATTAATAATTTTCCTAAATAAGTCAATGTAATAATTAATCATATACGTTTTAGTGGGCTTAGTTATGTTATATTGCATACTAATGCATAATATGTGCCATGGCAAATAGTTTTTACCTGTTATTTGGATTTCTTCTGTAAATCAAATTCATTTATTGATATTACAGTTAGTAATTCTTTCCAATTTGCAGAGTGATTTGGACTTATCCTATCTGAGATTGTTTTAGATATTGATGCTTTTATATATATTTTTATATCGGGAAAGTTTAATCCTCCCTGTTTCCATGGTCTGATATGATGTATTAAAGCTATTCTGTTTTTTTTTTGGGAAACCATAAAAATTTTATTAGGCATGAGTTTATTTCTTTAAGTATATTCCTTTCTGGTAACAGTTGTATTGCCACAACTATATATAGGATCTCGGGTAGTAAAACCATTTTTATTAACTGTAGTCTATCTTCAAATGTTAGTATTATTGTGTTCCACTTTTCCAGGGAGATTTTAATTGTATTGATGACATTATTGTAGTTTTTTGAAACCAATTCATTATCATCCTTGCATAACTCAATTCCTAGATATTCTAAGGTAGATTTGTGTTTCCCTATGATGTGATCCCCCTTAGTCTGCAGTCCCTTTTTTTTAATTTAAAAATAAAAATTTTGATTTTGATTTATTGAAATGGAGTCCTGAAGTCATATAAAATTTGTCAATTACTATATATAATTCTTCTAATGTCTGTTTTGTATTAGATAATAGTAATGTCATCAGCAAATAGCATTACTTTAGAATTGCATTGTTCATAAACATCTATTCCTTTGATTTTTATATTATTGCGAATTGAATCTGCCAATATTGCAATAGCCAGAGCATACAGAATCGGTGACATGGGACATCCTTGTTTAGTGCCTTTTGTTATATGTATAGATTCAGAGGTAAAAGGACCTAACTTGACATACGCTAAATTATTTGTATATATACTCTTTAGGAGATGAACAAAGGATGCAGGAAATTCAAATAGCATTAGGATTTTAAATAAATAGTCCCAATTTAGGGAATCAAAGGCTTTCTCTATATCTAAGCCAATTATGAGTGTTGCTTTATTTCCTTTATTAACATAATCTATAAGAGAAATTATCATTTTAATGTTGTCATGTGTGTGTCTATGATATATAAATCCAGTTTGATCATTATTTATTGTTTTGGATAGTGGTATTTTCATTCTGTTAGTTAATATTGTCATAAATATCTTACAGTCATTATTTAATAATGATATAGGTCTATATGAGGTACAAAGATTTGGGGATTTGTTTTCCTTTAGGATTGGTGTGATTAAGGAATATCTCCAAGAGGGTGGTATTAAAGCTTGTGACTTAATTTCTAATAGAGTTTTATGGAAGAGGGATAATATCTTTGAAGGAAAAAGTTTCTATATTTCCATAATTGTGCTATCTATATCTGGAACGTTATTATTTTTGCCCTCTTCTATTGTATCTGTAATTTCTTTGTAGGATATGAGGTGCTTGCAGATCTAGTTTTAATTTTTCTGGTATTTTTTTTTTTTATATTAGAACATTTTTCATCTAGATTTAATTGATCTATATATATATATATATATATATTCTTTTTGGAAATGTTCCATATAGTGATTTCTATAGGCATCAATAATGTCACCTATATCCAAGGCATTTTTCCCTTTCTTTTCATGGAAGATACTTTTAATGTTATTAGCTTTTGATTGTATTTTGATTCTTGTAGATAAATTATGTAGATATTTGGGAGAAGTGGTCAAGGTATTAATTTTTAGTTTTTCTAAAGCTAGACTAGTTTTATGTGTTAGAATTTTGTTGTATTTATTGTTTAATACTTCTACTTTCTTTTTCATTTCCAAATGATTTTGATTTTTTTCAACTTTTACTGACAAAAATTTGGATTGTAAATCTAATAATTCAGAATCCCATTCTCTGATTTTGTTTTATAACAAGTTATGGTTGTACCATGTATGTAAGCTTTTAATGAGTCCCATATCATTATTTTATTTATCTTTGTGGTGTAATTAATATCTAAGAAGAACTGTAATTCAGATAATAACCAGGGTTTGAACTCTTTAATTTTAGTTATATATGCTGGAATTCTGGAGTTAAAGATTAATGGTTTGCACCCATTTTGAAGTTTTAGTATCAATGAATTGTGGCCTGAAAAGGGTAAGGGAGTGATTGAGAAATTAATGATTTTAAAGTGTTAAGTCATGGACAGCAAATATTTTATCTATTCTACTTTGGGTACCAAATCTGTGATCATGATGAGAAAACAACAAAGATTTATCTTCTCTAAATTTCAAAGTATCTACAAGATGCAATGATTCTACCCATTTGTTTAAAGCTTTTAATCAGCAGATGTACACAGTAGTCTTTTATTTGTAGTTTCAGAAAGATCAAATATACAGCTAAAATCTCCTCCTAATATTATGTTGTCTTTATAATTATTGGAAATTAAATCCAAGTGTTTTTTAACGGTTCCTGTTCCAATGCTTGGGAACCAGTATAGATTGGCTAGGGTCCATATCCTGTTATTACATTTAACTATTACTAATGCCATAAGGCCTTCTTTATCTTCATACTTATAAATGATTTCTGGGTTAATCACATTTGTTTTCCATAAAATTTTTACCCCTTTTGTCTTTGTCTTATAAGTGAATTGTGCCAATATCATATATTCCTTAGGATTCCATTTGTAATTGTCATTTCTTCTGAAATTAGTTTCTTGAAGGAAGATTATCTGTGCTTTGTTCAGTTTTAAATATTTCAGTAGATTTGATCTATTGCTAGGATTGTTTAAGCCACTGGTATTTAAAGATAATAAAGTTAAATCCATCTTGGGTAATTTAGACTATGTATGTTTTGTTTTATTGTGACTATTAAACATTTTCCTCTGATAACTATAAAGTATATGTTTGAGCTTTTAAAGGAAATTATCAGTTTTATACTTTGAGTGTTTACCAGTAAAGTAATGTTTTGTGACATAAATTTAAATTAATAAATGTTAACAAAACTAAGATCCGCACTAGCCATGGAATGAAAATCATTCCTAATCTGATGGAGAAACCTAAGTCCATAAGATTATCACTTATACCATGACAATCCAGAACATCTCAGCTCCAAAAATTGAATTATCATATGGAGAATATTTGTAATAGGAATAAGCAATATTTATATTATTTTGAACAGATACAGTACTATTGTAGATTAGACAGAATTCTAATACAATATAAATGTCTACCTATTGTATAAACAATTAATATTTACATGAAAGATAGATGACAAGAAATTTAATCATAGTAAATTAGGATGTATCATATATAAAACCTCAGTAAAAGATTATACCACACAGTTATTTAACATATTCACCCTTACTGATGAAGTCTTTCAAAACTTATTACTTAATATAAATAGATGGTAACAATATTTATACCTAATGTTTACAATACAATTAATTTTACTGGATATATATTAGAAGTTATATTTCATTGTTAGCCAGCATTTAAGTAATTGTTGCTAACATACTTAAAGCATCAAGTTTGTTTTAGGTCAACATTGATGAAAGTTAGTGCATTTTAAGTATCAGTGCATCCGACTTTCCCCCATTTCCTACACATAAAGATTTTCATATCTGTCATTTCTTATTATAAAATGAGTGAAATTATAGGTTTAAAACAACAAATTCACATATTGTGATTAATGATTATAAGTTCCCTTTCCATATTCATAAATTGACATTTTATAGCATATACGGAAAGTTTTTAGATTTAAATGGCAACATTCTATTTTGTATAATCAGCAAAGGTTAAACTGAGTGATTATTGTCAATTTAACACTGTTTGTTCAGAATGTGATTGTTACATTCTGTGACTTTCCTAGTTCAGGCTTCTATTGTTTCCCTTGAACAACTTTGTCAGTTTGATGTCATGTATAAAACATTAGTTACATTGGTAACAGCTTAAGTTTTATGTATGGTCAAGAATGGTTACAACACCACAATTCAAGTTAAAGCAATTATATGACTTTTTATGCACATTTACTTATATGAGAAAATCATCATGCTTCCCCTTGATGTTCAGTATAGTGTATGTCATTTATGACAAGTTAAAACAGTAGTGTTATTATACACAAGCCCATGTTATTAAACTGTCTATTGTCAATTTAATACTATTTGTTCAGAATATGATTATTACATTCTGTAACATTTCAAGTTCAGGCTTCTATTGTTTTTCTTGAACAACTTTGTCAGTTTGATGTCATGTATAAAACAGTAGTCACCTTGGTAACCGCTTACATATTATATATGGTCAAGATAGGCTACAAAAACTACAATTCAAGTTAAAGAACTTGCATGACTTGTTATACACAATTACTTATATAAGAAAATCAGCATGCTTTCTCTTGATGTTCAATGTAGTGTATGCCATTTATGACAAGTTAAGACAGCAGTGTTATTATACATAAGCCCATGTTATTAAATTCTATCTTTAATATCTAAATTCAGCAGACTGATTCATGTTATATGACGAGTGTATATTTTATGTCTAGATTTACTAAAATCATACATTACATAACTATTGTGTGTGTGTGTGTGTGGGGGGGGGGTTCTTTTTGGCTGTTGCTTAGTTATTTGAGAGACCACAAGCTTATTACTAGCTCCTTCTGAGCATGTTTATACACTCCATAGACTTTAAATTATGAGACCCTTCTAGTTTCTTATTTGTTATAAGCATATTTCCATCCTTACATACACACATATCAGTACTTCAAGCATGGGCAACAACGCCCATCCAGTTTTGTCACAATACCATTCACTAGTTCATGTGGTGTGTTTCCAGGCTGTTCTTAAGATATCCAAACCAATTTTTGTCCTGTTCCATTTTACCAGCCGGTTCCATGCAGTGGCCACTTTGCCAGTGAACCACTCAACACACCTTCCATTCCCACAGATATTTCCATGAAGGACATCTGATGACTCTCTAGCACTTCCCAGCAACCCTAAACAGCCCTAGAATCAGCTATCCCCATAGCCCAAAACGTTTGAGCAAGCTCACCTCCCAGACCACTGCAAAGGGTACTGCACAAGACCAAGTGCTCTTAGTCTTTTACAATAACTCAGACTTCCACTCTTATGTAAGTCCTTAATGTGTTTGGACCAAAATACATTTTAAATATAAAATTGCGCTTACTATTTTTTTTCCTTTTTATCAAGAATCAACTTAATGAGCTAAACAAAGTGTTGGGAGACCATTAATATGTGTACATGTGGTTTGAAACAGCCCTTTTATTATGTATTTTTTAAACCAAAAACTTCATTGCAGAGAATAATCTCAGAGGCTCCTCAGAGCCGTTAACCATTATCGTCACTCTGTCTCCATTACCATAGCAACCTGGGAGCAACTGTTTCTGTTAGTGTGTCTGTGTACTGCATACCAAGGCTTACAATGCACCTGAAGCAAAGCTTCACTTAACTGCAACTTCCAACCTAAATTCCCTCCCTTTCAGCGAGGCAGCAGCCAGGAAAAGAATAGAAAGCAAACAAATCAAAAAAAAAAAAAAAAAAACTCCCAACAAGCCGCCACAACAAGCGATAACACATTCTTCCAGCCTTCCCACCTCTCACTCAGCAGATGCATAAACAAACTATTCTCTACCAAAATATCCCAAATCACAGTTTCATCCACCCCCTTCCCTTGGATCCAGGCTAAAACACCAAATGTCTCTTCCTAATACAAAAGCATCAGTAAACCTCGATCACAAGCCAGAACCCACAGATTCCTGAAGATGAAAACGGCAACATACAACTGCCAGACACAGCTACATCCATGCACACCATGTCAGGCTTAATCAAACAGCACTTGAAGCTATGATATCTGCCATAATTGATATTAACTATGTTTAGACAGAATAATAATGACATTTGTACTAGCTGCCAGACACAGCTGCATCCATGCACACAATATCAGGATTGATCAAACAGCACTCATAACTATTTCTGCCATAATTGATTTTAACTATATTAAGATAAAATAGTGATGACATTTGTACTAACAGCTTGCTACTATTACTTATCCATGTTAAAAAATGACATTTCTAAATCATACTTTAACTGAAGAAGGCATTAGTTTCCACGACAGCATTTTTTTTCAAAACACTGTACTGTTACTGCTATTATATATGATGTTAATTTGCTACATTTGAGTCTTAACTCTGATGAATGGTACCTCGTTGAATTAGTTAATTAATTACTTAAATTATTTTAAGTAAAATCAATGAAAAATGAACAAGATAAGTACTCATTGAGTTCAAGTAGGGAAATAGAAACTTCTATGTTTGTATTATATGTTGCTTTGTTTGGCTTATATATAATGTAAATAGTAACCCATCTTGACCTACCTTTCTTTGTGAAGAATTATTGGACTCTTTGAACATTCTGAATAAATCATTACTGTTTCTCAGTTGTTTAAGAAACCCTCCTTTTTACATAAAAACAGATGACAAGTAATGTACCATATCAGTTGATACTTTGAGAGATGTAGTTGTAAGAGTTATTTTTTTGGGATAGCTATCTTGGAATCAGTTTTTTGTTTCTTCTTTCTAGCATAAGTCCAAGGATTTGTTTCTTTTATTCTTTTAATAGTAGGGGCCATCCATTCTATTTCTTCTGTGAGAGGCACTATATTGTTGTTTTTGATTAATACAGTTTTTTTTTATCTTGGCTGGAAAGGTCAGCTGCCCTTTAATGTTGTTTTGTTTTAACAGTTTTATTATTGGTCAGACTTTTTTCCTTTGTTCTAGTATTTTGGAATAATAATCATTGTCAAATCTTATCAGGCTTTGATTGTATTTTAAGGGTGATTTTCTCCAAGCAGATTTTAATATTAGTTCCTTGTCCAGAAATGAAAGAAATTTTATAACTATGGATGTAGGTGGAGTATTTGGTTAGTTAGAAGCAGGTTTCCTCAGTGCTCTATGCACCCTTTCAATTCCAAATGAAAGTCCCTCTTTCAAGTCTAAAAATTCAGGAATCCAGGTTGTTAAGACTTCTCTTTCAGTGTTTTCAGGGAGACCAAAGATCCTTATTTTGTTTCTCCTTTCCCTGTTTTCTAAGTCATCTGTTTTTTTAAGCAGCCAAGTATTCTGTTTAAGCAGAAATTCTTTTTGGGATTCTTCCTCTTTGAATCTCCCTTCAATGTCATTTAGAGAAGTCTCTATATTTGTTATTTTTGTATGGTGTTGCTATAATAGTTCCTTAAGAATATCAGTCTGTTTTTGAGAATTTAATTTGAGGTTTTCTAAGTCATTTTTAAAGCCATCCATTCCATCTTCAAAGATAGTTCCTTTAAGGTAGATGTCATCAATTGCAGTTCTTTTTTCAAAGCAGCATCTGGATGAGAATTCCTTGAGTTGTTCATATTCAGTGACTCAATATATCTCCAACTTACTTGACAGAAAAATGTTTGTACATCTCCATGAAAATTGATATTTATGTAGTTTAGTAGATTATCTGTAGATTTCTCACATTTTAAACTTAAAAATAATAACATTTTCCTATATTATTATACTAATTTATGGAGCTCTCAAAATTCACTGCTCTGAGTTGGTCATCTAGGCTCTGCCCCCTCATTAACCTAGTAGCAATTTTTTAGCCTCTTTTCATATCTGCTGCCCATCTTCAGAGAAAAGATGCCTAAGAGTTATGAAAACTCTATCATCCATGCAGACAGTTAAGGGGTTTTTAGGTTGGGATGTATCAAATAAAGACAGTCTTGTGTGAGTAACTCCACTCTGTAATGAAGCCTGTGGTTATTGCCCTTGGACATTTTCCAAAGGGAGAACCAGTGTTGCTTGAGCAAAACAGGAGTTAAAACAAATATCTCTTGGGAAGTCCTTTTGGATCTTTAGAAGAACCCTGAATATCAGTGAAAAGGGTGGAAACACATGCAAGAATATTCTTGTCCATTGGGAAAGAAAATGAATATGCCTTCCAAGATTGCTTGCAAGGAATAGTGAGCAGAACTTCTCTAACTGCCTGTTTTGAAAGGAGGCAAACGGATCAGTTTGAGTTGTTCCCCAAAGTTGGATTAATTCTTGCAAGACCCTAGGTGTAATTTGCATTCATGAGGGTTTGTCCTAGTCCTGCTCAGCTTGTGTGTTTTGTCTGAAAGAATGTATGAAGAATGGAGAGTCAAACTGAGCCGATACCTCCCAGGCTATTATTGCAATTCTGCAAAGATCTGGTACCTCTGTTTATATGCTACATCATTACACTGTTGTCTGCAATTACTTGCACAGGTCCTGGAGATTAGAGATAATTTAAGGCTTTTATAGCATTTATTACTATCATCTCCTTAATATTTATGTGGATGCATCTGTCCTGCTTGTTCCACTAACCTTGTACTTTCGCCCCTTTTGATACAGCCCTCCCAAGCAAAGTCTAAGGTATCAGTTGTGACAAACTGAGGAGGACAAGGAAGAGGGAAAGGAAGACATGGACTGAGACATAACTAGTTTGTCCACCATAATAATTCCATTGTCACACACCTTTGCACTGTAATCTGAAAAGATAAGCTATGCTGCTGTTGAGACAAGCTTTGGTACCACTGAATTTTCCTCATGTGAAATCTGGCCAAGTGAATCATGATAATCATAGACACCATGAAACCCAGCATCTTGAGATATTCCCTAGCAGATGACAGAGACTGGTTGGTAAATATCAGGAACTTTTCTAGGTACAGTGCAGCTTTGTCCAGAGGAAAAACAGCCCTCCCTAAAGGCATTGCAGAAATACTATTCAGTAGGAAGGAATATACAATGATTTATGTAAGCTCACCTGTTACCTCAGACTGAGAAGGAGGTTCTTGATAACTGTCAGAGAATCTTGATGGAGTCTGCAAATATAAGACAATTGTCCAAACATGGAAAGATGTGAATGCCTTGATATTTGCAGGGAACAATTACTGAAGTCAGACAATTTGTGAATACTCTTGGTACAGTAGACAGACCCAAGGGTAAGACATAAAATTAATAATGTAAGTCAGATACAGAACATCTTAAAAAAATGTCTGAACTCTTTCCAAATTGCCATGTGATAAAATATCTTTTAAGTCCAATGTTATAAAAAAAATTGAGGGGACTGATGATAGATAACAGAATTTGAAAGGATAACATTTTGAACTTTGGAAGTTTGACACAGAGATTGGGAAAGAAGAAATATATGAGTAGTCTTCAACTTCGTTCATTCATTGGCACCAGAAAGATCCCTGAAAAATCCTTTCCCTGCCTTATCTGAGGACACTAATTCTATGATGCCCAAGGAAAATGTGTGATCCATAATTAGAGGAAACGAGGAAGAATAATTTGCAAGATGAGGAGGATTAACATGAAAAGGATGAAGGGACTCCCATTGCCATCTGTCCCCTTGCCTTATTCTCAGAACACACTTCTCTGAATTAATCTGATGCCAACAAGTAGGATGTAGTCCTAAACTAAGGAATACATTTAAGAGATTGGCGGTATATGGGGGGGCTCTAGCGGTAAGTAGTCAGTCTGCCTTTTGGACTGTTCTTGGTTCTGGGAGACTCTTCTTTTCTTTTTTTGAGCCTTCTTCCTATTTCTTTTTAAAATTATGTTTGTTAGTACCTTGTTGAGACTTCTTGTTCTGTTTCCATTAAAACGGTCTTGAACTGGAAAGGGTTTTACTGAACTTAGAAATGGAGGGCTGAAAAATATGTATAACTCCTTGAATCAATTTTCTTCTTTTATCAAATTTAAGAACTTGCGTAGCAGAAGGGCCAAACAAAATATATTTTTCAAGGGTAGAATTTAAAAATCTCAGGTTTAACATTTTTTGGTAAGTTTTGAGAACTAAACCAAGCAAATCTTCTTGTAAATGATTCAGACGTAGCAGCCCTGGAAATTACATCAGCAGAATCCTAAGAGCACTTCAAAGAGTGTTTGGTTACTTGTGAAGCAGAAACTATTAAGGAATTTAAAGAAGCTTTGAATAAGGAAGATTAATAATTAACATTTTCATGTTTTTAAAAGTAGCCAGTAAAAACATTAACATACGAGTCTGGCGGTTTAAAATTCTGAAAGTAAAAGTAGAAAAAGAATAAACTATCTTCCCAGATCTATGAAAACTTTCCCATCCTTGTCAGAGAGAATGGGATTAGCATTCACAATATGTTTGGTGGTAGATGGCTTTGATAAAGAAATAACTGCAGGATCTGATTTGAGATTAGAAAACAAGGTACATGCCTTTGGTACTTTGTATAACCTATCAGACTTTTTAAGAGCAGGAGGTTGACTGTTAGGCATACTGCAACCTGTTAAGTAAACATCCACTAGTGCTTATAAAACTGAAGGAACTACATGCTGAAGAAAGCTAACTCTTCCGCAGGGAAATCTGAATACTTAGCTTGAGGAGAATTTGCTGAAGAAAAACACTCCTCTTCCAGTTTCTGCACTTCTGACTGGGACTTTCTGACAGAAATAAAAGGATTTCTTTTTTTTAATAGAATTCAATTAGGAAACAGGATTTAAAATAATAAAGGTTTGAAATAATCCTTTAGCAAAGCCTGGGGAGCCTTCCCTGTCCATAGTCGAATGCTTGACTGTCTGTCTTCTTTTCCTAGGAGACCCCCTTGGAAAAAAGACTGGCTCAAGGTAGAGGCATTTAGCCAAGAATAAGGCACCTTAGCACAGATATGCAGGAATATTTAATCTGCTACATCTGCTGAGACCAACGGAGAAGAAGGCCCAACAACCCAAAAACTGCAGAGGATGTCACTAACTTTAGGTCCTTACTGGCTTCCTGAGGAGCTACACTAGCTGGACTGAGCAACAATGATGAGCTGTCTGAGGAACCAGGTCTGACATGGCACAGTCACCCACTGGAGACTGAAGCAGTGAGGAAGCCAGTCTGACACCCAAAGTCTACCAAGAAATGTTCTTCTTGCGGACAGGGAGAGAAGAACCAAACAGCCCAAAAATTGCTCTATGGTGACAGGGTAAACAGCCTGGTAAGTAGTTAGCAAAGCATCATTGAGTTTGTAAACCTCCTAACAGACAAATTAAAGTTTAGATGTAGAATTTTCAGTTACAGACCCCCCAAGCCACAAATTACAGTCCCATGACAGGTTCTCCACACAAATATGCAGAAATAAACACATTAAACTGATTCTAACAGTTTTTTTTTTCACACAAGCATTCAGTAAGTGAATAACCCACTGACATCAAGTAACAGTCCATAGAATGACATTCCCGGCATAAAATATAATTGACTATAGAAAAAGCAAAGTTTTTCCCCAGAAAATGATGAAGTGGAAGGTTTTTCCCAAAAGAATATTTATCTACCTAGCATTTAGGAGCACTAGCCAACCATCAGCCCCACAAAGTCCCCAGGGACTGCATTCAGCAAAAGAAAGTTCTTGTGCTCTAACCAATGCTTTTATGTGGCTTTCCTTCAGCCCCACAGGGGTTACAGTGCATGAAGAGTTCCTGATGTTTTGCAAACTGGCCGGTGGTCACATTCTTGGTAGAATATAACTCAAATAGTTTAGGCAGCTGCATCTGTGATCTAAAGCTGAACATCATTGAATAACTGCAGGTGAAAAGGTTTTTTTTTCCCTTTTGCCAGTAGCCAAATTCTGCAATGGAGTAATAAATGAGACAGCAATAGAAATAGCACATTATCCATATTCTGAAGAAGGGCTTTAAATGAGGAATCCTTCTAAGAAATTAGATGAAAGTGAATCTGTCCTAGATCCTAGAAAAGGTTGTCTACTGGCAGATATACAGGACAGAATCCTAACCTGCTTTTAATTATACATGTCTCTTAGAAAGGAAGCACTTGATCAGCAAAAGAGGTAGGCAAGGGACAAAGAAACACTAGATCCTATAAGCCAAATATGCCCTCTAAGTACATGGGATATGGTAGAGTAAATGCATTGACAAAGTGCTGCAACTGATTAAGAAGATAAGCAGTAGCAAAAAAAAAGTCTAGAAAGTTACAGAAACATCAATCCACGCAATAAAGCATTATGTGAGAATGCACCACAGAAGATGGTGTTATTGCAGTGCTACATGAGAGAAAGTACATAAAAAAGATGCTCAAGATCTGGACAGTGCACCTACTAACGGTATGGAAAGTCAACATCATCATGCAAGTTAGTGCCAAGAGGAAAAAAATAATACTGAAATGAAGGGTTAAAGAAAAAGTCTAGCAAACCTAAAACTCCAAGCTAGGAAGGCTTTCAAACTATAGAACTACCATCAGACAGATAGAAGGTTCACTATATTTGGGACTGAAGCCATGGGTCTCTATAAACAGTTATTTATTATTTATTTATTTATTTGCATTTGTTAACCGGGTTGGTCCAGCTGGGTAAGAATTACCCTTTTTCAGTGGAGACCCGAGGGGAAAAGCCCCAAACAGACATACAAATACATACGAATAGAGACAAATTAACAATATTACAGAGGAAAACAGTATTATGGGTACAATGGATAAGAAAAACAAACAATGAAAGTTTGAGAATATGAGTAAGGTAGGCCAGAGGCATGCATGCAAAAGATTTATGAAAAGGTGTTCTGAGCAAGATCTCTGATTTAAGTTAAAGTAGGCAAAGAAATGATGATTTAGGTGTGGAGTTAGTAGTGTGGGAGTTTTAGGTGGGAGCATGTGAAGGACATTCCCATTTGGAGGAGAGATGGGAGAGAAGCATGGATTTGAAATTGTTGTGGTTAGGTATATTACGTAGTGGTGTGGGGAGATTGTTCCATAGTTTAGCTATAGTGTGGGATAGTAGTAGTTTACCAGTTGGGTGAATGGGTTTGTGTACATGCAGGAGGTTTTGGCCTGTGGATCTCAGGGTACGGGTAGGTGTGTAGGGTGTTCGAGATTTAGCAAGAGAGGGGCATTCTGCTGGTTTAAAGATGAGTTTGTGGGCTGTTGTAAGTTGTAGGTACTTTAGGTGGTTGTGGAATTCTAGCCAGTTTAGGGTGTGTAGGAAGTGACAGTGATGGGAAAAGTTCTTAGAATTGGTTGCAAATTTGCAGATTTTGTTGTAACAGGCCTCAAGTTTAGCACAGAGTCCGAGTTGTAGGTTGGAGAATAGGGGAGCACCGTACAAGAGAGAGGGGAAAAGGAAGGTAGATGCAAGGGTATGACGGGAAGATGGAGTAAGGTAGTAGTTGTGTCTGTAGAGGAGGCCAACTTTCTGGTGGGTTTTTTTGATTGCTGAGAGGATGTGGGAGTCAAGTGAGATTACTGCCTAGAAGAGGTTCAAAACAGTAGTTCTTCATAAGAGCAGCTTACCGGAAGAACTGCCCTCCACAGCTTATTTTAAGAGAGATGGACTGTGGAAAAAATGGAAATTCTGTGACATAACTGCAGCTGTGGCAGAATCAGATCTGGACTTCAACAGGGCAGATTCAAAGGCAATGCCTAAAAGTGCCATGGGTTTCTTTTAAACTAAGGCTGACAGGCAATTTACTCTCATGAAGAATAAAGGAGCCCAGATTTTCTTTTGAGACTGGAAGGCAGCAGGACTCCAGCTCTAGAATAATACTCTCCATAAATCCATTCTCCTTTTAGAAAGTCAGTTAGCAATGCTATTATACATTCCTGTAAGAAAATTAGATTCATCGGCATCAATAAGTACCTCTGTGCCATTTTATTTATTTACTATTTGATAACTGGGTTGGTGAACTGGTCTATTGATCCTTTTCACTCACGACCTGGGCCCAAAGCACAACATACACTAAATTGCACAGTACAATTAAAGATGGTAAAAAGACACAAAAGTTGTAGGATGCATTTGCAGATAAGCTAGAATACAGTGAAAAATAGTGTATTTATATGTTAATGCATATCAATAAGTCTTTAAGTAACTGACTTTTGGAATGTAATCACAATGCAGTTAGTACAATCACAATACAGTTATGTTAGTACAGTATTAACAATACTTACACATTGTGGAAGCTCTATAGTTATTTGAGGGATGATGAAGATGAATACTATTCTGTGTACTTAAAACAGGTACAGCTGACTAGGTTTTTACATTTTTTTTTAGTTCAGATGTGAAAGTTGTTAAGGCCTGTTGGTTACTATTTCATTTAGTAGTTTGTATCAAATAGCGGAATTCAATACTTTTGAGGCTTTTTTTCCCAGTTGTCTTAAAAGAGAGTTCGTTTTATTCTGTGTTGTGAATAAAAGAATTGTTTTACTTCGTGGTGGATTCCTTGGTTTTTATCCAGTACCTTAAAAGAGAGTCTAACAAGCAAATGTTTTTTCCTCATTTCTTCTTAGGGAATAGGTTTCTCTTAGCTGTAAAGCTTTCATGGGGCTGGGGGGGGGGGGAGTATCCCAAGCTTATTACCTTAAATATGAGAGTACAGGTCAGAAGTGTATCTCTGAATTAAACAGTTAGTCACTAGACTTGAGTATGACAAATGATGTTTTCCAGGGTCAGCTAAGTTTACAGATTTACATATCCTATAGGCTATCCACAGGTTTTGTTATAGGTATATTTCTGGCTATGTTTTTTTCCAGCAGTGGGTATGAAGGTAAGAGATGTGGTATGGCAATTTAAGTTGGGATGAAACCTTTGTGGTAATTTATCAGTATGAGTGGTAAAGTTGAAGCAAGGGTTCAGTGTGAGTATTTATGTTCAGTGACATTAGGGATAATATTGTTTTTAATGTCTTTCAAAAGTGAGTGGCTGAAATGCTGGTAATTTTCTTTTTGTTGAAAGTATCATATGGGTGGTTTTCTTAATTAAGACTAATATGTAGTTTGTTTGTCACAGTTTAGTTGCAGAATAGTAAGAAATGTTATTGAAGGAATGTTGGTAGGATGTTATATGTTATGTTGGATTCAAGTAAAAGTATATAATCTGTATGCATGATAAGATGAAGGGCAAGGAAGTGTTAGCTGAGGTCATTTATGAACAGAGAGAGAAAATTAATAGGTGAAGGACTGAGCCTTGGAGTATTCCAATGTTTAGAACAGCTTGAGCTGAAAGTTTATTAAAGGCATATACTTGTAGTATGCAGTCTTTTAAATACTTTTGGAGCCAGAGTAGTACATTATCCCTAAAATTAAGTCAGGCTAGTTTGTGAAGTGGTGGAGTGTGGTTGACTGTCTCAAATATATTTGTCATATCAATAAGGACTCCTGCTGTAATAGCTCCATCACTTATGTTGTTATATATATGGTATGTGTAGCTACAATTAAGGCTGTTGTAGTGCTGAAAGCATTATAAAATCCATGCTGCTTGTTGAAAAGCAGTCCAATATAATTTATAAGTTTGAATAGTTGTTACAAATATGTTAGTTACAGAGAACAGATTTCATATAGGGTGATAATCATAAGTTATGTACTTACCACAGCTTGGC
Organism: Protopterus annectens; assembly: GCF_019279795.1. Lineage (NCBI taxonomy): Eukaryota > Metazoa > Chordata > Ceratodontiformes > Protopteridae > Protopterus > Protopterus annectens. Next base: position 1,719,505,476 of record NC_056725.1, read on the forward strand.
AACTGTGTTGTCCATTTTCATTCTTCCTCACTATTGGGTTACAGATCTGATCCTCGGATCAAACCTGGCTGCATTTATACAGACTAGGATCCAAGTCTCGAGCTCCTCCCTTTACCCATAATGGTCTATCATCTACTCAGACTCCTCAGATTGAGTTTGCTGCCTACATGTCCAAACGTGTCTAGTAATGACAGAAAAAAAAACACAGGTCCCCTAGGAGCCACTAGGTTAGGTGATGGCTGGGACGGAAGATGAGGAAGAATGAAAATGGACAACACAGATACCAAATTATGGTAAGTGTGATGCTCCTGCACTGGCCCAGTAATCCTGGAGCCTCAATCCTCACCACTGGCAACAGCTAGGGGACGTACACATTGGGAGGATGACAAGTAGACACAGTAAAGTGTAATTTCCCATAAGAGCACACAGAGACCACAGTCAGTCTGGGGCTAGTTTCTCCCTCTTTCTCCAGATCCCCAATACAACTTCCCACTGGCACAGCTATAGGGTTGAGATCTCAGCTGAGTGGCTAAGCCAAAACCTCCAGCACCCTCTCTGTCCAACCAGTGTTTCGTGTCCCTGCCCAAGTAGCTGACACACACACTCTTTGAGGTTTGATTTATATACAAACAGACGCACACACACACACACACACACACACACACACACACACACACACACACACACACACACACACACACACACACACACACGCACACACACGCACACGCACACACACGCACACACACACACACACACACACACACACACACATGCACACACTCCTGGGAAAGGCTGGCACAGGTTTACTAGCTGTGCCCCCTTCTGCCCAGGCTATAAAGTAGTTATCACTGCCACCAACAACTCTTACCAGCTACTTTTAAGGCCTTTAACAAACGGTGTCCAATTCTACTGTGTAATGTTACTATTAATCCAAATGGTAGTTTTGACCAAGACTTGTAAGGCTATTTAGGAGTGGCCTGTACATGTCACCAAATACATATGCAAGTACTCTAAGAGCTTAAATATGTCTCACAAATATCAGCCACAAAGATAGGTTTAAATATATTTAATAATAAATAATAAAAGAACAAGACAATAGTCAGTACACAAATACAGTAACTTCAGAGTTCAAAATCACAAGAAATATTTAAAACAACAATGCAGGACAGTCTCAAATAAATACAGAAAACATCTAAACTCATCTTTACTATATTCCTATCCAAGTCTAAAAAGAGTTACTACGCCCTAAGAACTTACTTACAGAACAAGACTAGTGCTGATGTTGATAATGAGTGGATGTTCTTGCTAGGTCCAAGACAAAATATAAAATGCAGTCTCTCTCTGAGAGAGTTCTTAAATTAATATCAAATATTACTGCTGGGCCAGCTTGGATGACATCACTCTGTCACCTGACTTCAGTTCCCAGGCTAAAGAGAAACTTAACAGAATTTAACATCTCTATGTGAGAAATACATATCTCTCAAATCTTTGCAGGTCTTGGAAGCTGTAAAACAATAAAACACGTTTACATTTGAAACCTAGTAATTACTTCTCTACAAGACAATACAAAAAACTTCTAGCTCTAGAGATTGTGTCTGCTACTGAACTGAAACTGAGAGATAACATCTTTTGTTTATGGCCCAGCTATAAAGTAACTTAACCTCAACTATTCTTAAGTTTTGCAAGTTAATCTTCTATGTTCCAGCAGGGTACACAATGGAAACATCTTAGTTCAGTACATAACATACAGTTCTGTATAAATCATATCAATATTCGTAAATGACATAGAATTATTTATAAAATTCCAGATAGCTGGGCTGGCAAAATTTCCCTATATCACAGTAAGTACATAACTCATAAATCTGATGTCGTCCTTTTCATTCTTCCTCACTGCTAGGTCAGAGTCTCCAGCTACATAACCCTTGGGTGGCCTCAAGGAAGGATATGCTGGAGCACTGCTGAACCAAAGGAAGCTCTGCTCCTGGAGACAATGTCCAATTTATAATAGGTCACAAATGTATGAGTATGACCAGGTGGCTGTGGCACAAATATCTTCAACAGATGCACTGGAGGAAAAAGCAGATGACATAGCCATAGAACTTGAATGGGCTTTAGGAGGACGAGGCAACTGCAGCCCATTTCTGGAACAGATCAGAGAAATGCAGTTTGTGATCCATTTAGCTAACGTAACTTTAGAGACTGCATGGCCTAGACAGTTGGGTGAAAAGGACACCAATAGTTGATTAGCCTTTCTACAATGTTTTGTCCTGTGAAGATAAAAACAAAGTTGTCTGTGAACATCAAGAAGATGCAGCATGTTTCCTCTTGTTGGAAAAATCGGGGAAGAAAACTGGTAATTGTATGGACTCGTTTAAGTTAGTCTCTGTGACTACTTTAGGCATAAAGGGGGGATTGGTACAAAGGAATACTCTGTCTTTAAGAAAAATAATGTAAGGTGGTTTAGAAGAGAAAGCCTGAATTTCAGAGAGACTCTTTTTGCTGATGTGATGGCTACCAAAAAAAACAGTTTTCCAAGAAAGGAATTTCATTTCATAATCACTAGCTAGTTCAAATGTTTTTTGAGTTAGGCCTTGTAGAACGACAGTGAGATCCCACGGAGGGGAAAGATTCCTTACATGAAAGCCTTACATAGCCTTGATGTAGTGGGAGAGTTGAAAAGATTCCCAGAAAGGAAGTTTGATATGGCTGCCAGGTGAAGTTTAATAGTAGCAAAGCTGGCTCCTTCCTTAAAGAGTGACATGAGGAAAAGAAGAATGGCTGAGATTGAAGCTGAAAATGAATCGATATTCTCTTTGGATGCCCAAAAGACAAATCTTGTCCGTTTGCTTTTATAAACCTTTTTTGTAGAAGGTTTTTGGAACATTAGTACAATGCCTTGAACAGGGGAAGTAAGCCTGGACCTCTATACAATCATTGGAACTGGAGAAACAAAGCGGTCAGTTTGAGGGTGTGTAGACTTAAGTGATGACTTTCTGATGGGTGAAAAAGGAGGTCTTGTCTGGGTTCCAGTATCCATGGAGGACATCCAGATGAGACCAGAGAAAGGGGAACCAAATCTAATGAGTCCAGCAGGGGGCAATGAGGATCACTGAAGTCTTCAACCATTTTGCTTTCTGTAAAAACTTTGGGATCAAAGGTAGAGGAGAATAAGCATAGAGGAGACCGTAGGGCCAATCGTGGGCTACAGCATCCCTTGGAGACTTCTCTGGAGGGGGGGATCAGAGCAAAATACCTGCTGCACTTGCTGTTCTGAGGAGATGCGAACAGGATGCAGCAAGTTTGGGCCCAATAGCTGAAAATTAACTTTACTGCTTATTGATTGAGGGACCACCCGTGAGGGGTCAGAATGGACATGCTGGGTTTGTCTGCAAGGACTTTGGATTTCCCCAGTAAGCGAGAAGAACATTTTCTGAAGATATCACCCATTCCCAGACCTTCATGGCCTCTCTGCAGAAAGGATACGAACAGGTTACTCCTTGTTTGTTAATATACCAGACTACTGACATACTGTCTGTGTGAAGTGCAATAGTTCCTAGATGGAAAATGTCCTGAAAGGCTTGCATTGTGAGGAGGATTGCTCTCATCTCCAAAACACTGATAAGCAATCTGGTCTCTATGTGAGTCCATGTGCCTTGGACTATCTTTCCCTTGAAATGCCCCCCCAACCCCAACTGGGAAGCATCCGTGGTTACAGTGGCTGTGGGACAAGGGAGAAGGAACAGCCTGCCGATCACCAGGTCCTCCAAAAGAAGCCACCATCAAAGATGTTTTCTGCAAACCACAGTTAACTTGATAGGAACAGATAGAGGCTAGTAAAGAATAGACCACTGAACAGTCAAGGTCCACTGAAGCACTCGCATAAAAACCTTGCTAACGGGACAAGTGTGATGGCAGCTGCCATGGACCCAAGAGCCATTAAGTACTAGGCTTACTGGACATGGTCTCTCAATGTTTGTATGCAGTGAGGGGGTAATGATGATATTTGATTTGACATATCCAGAAGAGCCCCAATGAATTCCAAACTCTATACTCGGGATAGGTTTGATTTTGTCAGGTTTATGGTGATGTCCAGAGGATTGAATATCTGTAACAAGTAATCTCTGGCTTGAGTAAGTTTAAGCCTGGTAGGGGCAGTCATAATCCAGTCATCCAAATATAGAAACACCTGGAAACCTTTCGGTCTCAAGAGCTGCAACTACTGCCATGCATTTGGTAAACACCTTGGGGGCTGTGGTGAGTCCAAAGGGCAGAGCCCTGAACTGGTAATGACCGTCTCCCAGCCTGAAGGGCAGATGACTCCTGGAGTGTCTGTCTATTCTGATGTGATAGTATATGTATTATCTGCGGTGGTGCAGCGGTAGCATTGTTGCCTTACAGCAAGAGGTTCTCCCGTTCGATTCTCGGCTGGAGTGCGGGGAGTGCCTTCTGTGTGGAGTCTGCATGTCCTCCCCACGGTTGGGTGGGCATTCAAAAGACATGCGTAAATGGGCGTGACTTCATTGAAGGTTGAACGTCGAGCTGGCAACTTGGCGTTCTTGAAAATCTACTGCCAATCATTAGCAGACTGGAGTTCCGCTGTGGCGACCCCTATCTGGGAAAAGCCGAAAGACAACAACAACAGTACATGTTCTATAAGTCTACCAAGCACATTTAATCATTCTTTCACAACAGTGGTACGATAGAATGAACCATAACCATCCAAAACTTTGCTTTCTTTACAAACAAATTCAGGTTGCTTAGATCCAGAATGGGTCTTAGGTCCCCAGTTTTCTTTGGCACTAAAAAAAAGCAGGAGTACATTTCAAATCCTTTTTCTTCAGTCAAGACTGCTTGGACGATTCTTTTTTGCAGTAGTACTTGAATCTCTGGTACTGCATACTCCCTCTGAATGGATGGAATATCAGGGAGTCTCTTTTGTTGTCTTTGGAGGGTGAAGGGAAAATGGAATATAATAACCTCTGGATATAATCCTTAGCACCCAGGTGTTTCTTGTTATAGAGTCCAGGCATCTGGGTGCACTGAAAAATGGCCCCGGACTGCTTCCGGAGCTGAGTAGTCGGGCACCACTTTAGGAGTGCTGGTAAGACTTCTCAGAGAAAGGCTTTCTGAAACCCCAATTCTGTGGTCCCCCTTTGCGCTTGGGTGGCACCTCCCATTAAAACTCTCCTCTGCCTCTGGAGGAAGAATCTCCGCAATGATCCTGGAAAGACTCTTGGGATTTCCAAAACCAAGTTTTTTTGCCACCTTACTGATTTCTGGAAAAAGTATGTTGAGGGGTAGAAAACTTGGGGTCTATATCACTTTATTGAAGACAATATTCAGCAAATGACTATTCGTTGAACCCACTTAAGCAACATGTTGTTTTAGCAAATGATCATTTCAGCAAATGTTTTCACAGGGAAAGTAAGCAGTTGGCCATCATTGGGAATTTGCCGTTCCCTCACTGTAGTATGATCTCGGAGTTGGTATATTAAGTTGGGGGGGGTGTAGTGTTTGTTACGGTTGGTAGCTGGCCCACTAGTTTCTTTCCCTGTGAAAAAATTTGTTGAAATGATTGTTGCTAAAATTACATTTTGCTTAAGTGGGTTTGACAAATAGTCATTCGCTGAATAGGCTATTCAACAAACTGATATAGACCTGAAACTTTACCCCGATGGCAGACAGGGTCTTCCCTTCCTGCTCACTGTGGTTAGGGTATTGCCGGATGGTCCGAACAAAGAGAAGCTACCAGAAAGGGAGTTGACAAATGATGCCTTGAAAGAGTCCAGAAAGTCACAAAGCCTCGTTCAAGCATGTCTTCTAATAGCAATACCTTTGCCGGCTGCCTGTGAGGTTCCCTCCATAGAATGGGAGATGAGCTTCATGGAGGAATTGGACAGAGAGGAATGAGTAGCCAGTTGAGGAGATACTTTCTTGAAGTCCTCCACCAATGTGGTTTCTGCTAGAGAGTCAGAAAGTTCTTTGACCAGATCTCTCTGCAAACAAGTAAGGTGTGCCAGATAAATTTAACACTCTCATCGAGAAGGTGGGAGAGGTGTAAACATGCTTACCAAACCTGTCCATTGCTCTGGACTCCCTGTTCTGCGGATGGACAGTGGAGTTCTGTTCAGCTAGCCCCTTTTTGGTAGCTGCTGCCACAACCATGGCATCTACCAGTATACCCTTAGTCCAGTGTGGCTATTCTGGGGGGGGGGGGGGACAAAAACTTATCTGGTTGTTTGGAAATCAGTTCAATAGCACCTGGCTCCTTCCAGGCCTGGCATGATACTAAATCTAAGAGTTTGTCTGCCAGAGGGGTCACCCAGGATGTAGATGGGCCCGTATCGAAAGCCTTCAAAAACACAGACTCTTCAGAAGGAGTTTGGGCTGACCAGCCACCTCTCTGCCTCAGGATCTCTAAAATGCATCCAAAGGAGACATTCTCCGGTGGTGATCTTGGAGATCTCTCCAGTGGTGATCTTGGGAATCCTTCTCCCTCATCAAAGTCCATGTCCTCAGTAAGGGACTCCATGGGAAAGTCGATGTGCCTCCTTTTGCATGTCTTCATATAAGGAATCTCTTCTGTGGGATGTTCAAAGATGTCTCGGAAGAAGAAGGGGTTCCGTCTAGGGGGAGAGTTTGGAAGCTTCTTCAGATGGGCTGACCCTGGACAGGTATGATAGGCTCAATTCTCTAATCCAATGAGGGATGACAGGGAGGATTATAGCTCAGTGAGGTCAGATCTCCATGAGATGAGAGGATGCTTTCTACAACCTGGAAAGCTGAAGGAGCCAGAGAGGCCCTCTCAACTCTCTCAGAGCTGAAGCAATCGAGGAAGAGAGGGTAGGGACCTCCAATCCATGATCCCCAGGTAGAATCGGACCCGAGATGTCAAGTACTGAACCACTGAGAGGAGGGGATGGATCTGATAAGGTCAGAGCTGAACCCCTCCCCCGGATCCGACTGGGACATCTTGGATCTGAGACCTGCTGCGATCTGATGACATTGGAGCAGAGGCAGTCTGGGCAACTGTCTGAGTTGAGGAAAGAAGGCTCCTTGGATCCGACACTGACTCTCCTGGGTGGCTATGATCCTGAAGCTGCGATACCATTGATCAGATTGGATAAGGTGACTGCACTGTGATAGGGACACTCGCAGATTCCTGAGGGGATAGAGTAGGCAAAACCCCAATCTGGATCTGAGTCTTGAGCATCTTCCTTATCATCCTGTCCACATCAATTTCAGATCGGCTCCTAGAAGACCTCAAGGAAGCCAGGGACACTGGTCTGGAATGCCTTATCATGGTCTGCAAAATCTTAGAAGGCACTGTTGGAGACAATGACCTGATAGAGAACTCCAGGGTCCAACTCTGTGCCAATGGCTTAGGATCTGAGGTAAATGTAGAAGGTCTGGGCGAACACCTTGAAGCAGGAGTACTGGTCGGATCTGAGAAAAGCTTAGGCTCCACCAGAGCAGAAGTTGCATAAGGTCTGAGACTTTCAGAGCTGAAGACTTGGGTAACTTGGAGGGTGGCTTTGACAAAGCCCTTGAGGACTCATGAGGGTGTTTTTTGGGGTTCAAAGATGCTATCACACTCTTAGAAGGGATTTAATCCCTTGGAGAAGCAGGATCCAATGGAATTAAAAGCCCTCTAAGTTTCAATTTGTTTTTGTGGTCAGCAAAAGCTCTGGGATTGAATCCCTCACAAATCCTACAAGGCAACCCACGATGTTCTGGCCCTAAGCAATGCACACATCTATTGTGCACATTAGAATGGGGAATCTTGTGCCCATACTGTGGACAGTGCTTAAACCCAGTCGCAGGTTCAAAGGGGGGAAGAATCAAGGATGTTAAGACTAAATTTAGATCCCACTGCGGTGGAGGGTCTTTGATCGGAGGCTTAAGTAAAAATACACCTCTAAGGAATGCCTTGCAAAGCTTATGGGACATGATGTTGCGGTCCGACAAGCCTATATGAAAATTTGAAATGGCTGCCAACTGAACTTTTACTGTGGAGGAAGAAGATCCTGAGTGAAACATTTCAGCTAGGATGTCCAAGACCGAATGAATCGGAGCAGTAAAGGGATCTATATTTCTAGCTTTTGCCCAAAAGGAGAAACATTGCCATTTACTAGTGTAAATCCTTCTGGGGGAAGATTTAAGGGAAGCTACTATGATATCCCGGACGGGATTAGAAATCATAGGAAGCCTGGCTAGGGATGGAAGTGGAGCAACCAAGCAGTGAGGTTGAGAGAAGGTATGGATTGGTGCAGCTGCCCCGACTGGTGGGTCAGAAGATCTGGAACCGGGTCCAGATGCCAAGGCTGTACCAAAAGATAATGATGCAAAAATGGAAACCATATCTGTCGAGGCCAATAAGGGGCAATGAGAATCATCTTGGCTCTCAAGGCGGTTGCTTTCTGAATTACTTGTGGTATTAGAGGAAAAGGTGGAAAAGCATAGAGAAGTTCCTGGGACCAATCTTGGACTAGAGCGTCTCTGGGGGGATGGCCTGGAAGGGGGAAGAGGGTGAAGAAGTCTGGGCATTTGCTGTTTTGAGGTGTAGTAAAAAGATTGCAGCAAGGAAGACCCCACTTCTGAAAAATCTCTTCCGTCACAGATTGTTTGAGAGACCACTCATGAGGCATGAGAATAGCTCTGCTCAACCTGTCCACTATGATGTTGGACTTCCCGGGGATATGCGTTGCTATCAGAAACCGCTGAGAAGAGATTGCCCACTGCCAAAGTCTGAGTGCCTCTTGACACAGGGGATAGGACTTGGTTCTGCCCTGCTTGTTGATATACCACACTACGGACATATTGTCCGTTTGGATTGCAATAGTCCCCAGGGGAAGAGAGTCATGGAGGGCTTGGAACGTTAAAAGCACTGCTCTCATCTCCAGGACATTTATATGCAGGTGGCATTTGAAAGGTTGCCAAGTGCCATGGACCATTCTGCCCTGAAAATGCCCCCCCCCCACCCGATCAGGGAGGCGTCCGATGTAACCGTGGCGATCGGGGAGGGAGGAACAAAGGGTCTGCCTTGATGGACTTGAGGGGACAATATCCACCAGGACAGATACCTTTTGCAAGCTGGAGTTATCATGATCTTGTGATGCATAGGGAGTCGTTGAAAAGACCATTGGGCGAAAAGCATCCACTGTAGGAGATGCATGTGAAAGCGGGCAAGGGGAAGAAGTGTTATAGCGGCCGCCATAAGACCCAATACTTTCAGGACATACCTGGCCTGAAGTTTGTCGCTCTGAAGAAGAACATGGATGTGGTTTTGAATATCTAAGACCCTTTGATCTGTTAACTTTGCTGAAAGTTGTACAGTGTCCAAATTGGTGCCTATAAAGGTAATAGATTGACAAGGCGACAAGGCAGATTTTTCGAAATTTATAGAGATTCCTAGCCCTCTGCAAATGTGAATGGTGTAATCTCTGGCTTGGAGAAGTTGATGCCTGGTGGTGACAGTGAGGAGCCAGTCGTCTAGATATGGAAACACCTGGAATCCTTGACGTCTCAGGTGAGCCGTAACCACTGCCATACATTTGGTGAACACTCTGGGGGCTGTAGTGAGACCAAAGGGCAGGGCTCTGAATTGGTAGTGACTGGCCCCCAGCCGAAAGCGGAGAAACCTTCTGGAGCGCCTGTGAATTTTGATGTGATAGTACGCATCCTGAAGGTCCACGGAGCACATCCAATTGTTCTTGCCCAGAAAGGGTAGAATGGACTGTAGCGTGAACATCCAGAATCTTGTTCTCTTTACAAACTTGTTTAGTTTGCTGAGATCTAATATTGGTCTCCAGTCCCCTGTCTTTTTCGGTACCAAAAAGAACCTTGAGTAGATTCCGGATCCTAGTTGGCCTGTTGGAACTGGCTGGATGGCTCTTTTTGCTAGCAGTTTTGATATCTCTGGTACTGCTAGTTCCCTTAGACCAGGTGGAACATCTGGAAGGGTTCCCTTTTGCTGAATTGGGGTTTGGCTAAAGGGAATTTTGTAACCCTCGGATATGATCGACTGTACCCATTTGTCTTGAGTAAGGGAAAGCCAGGCTTTTGCGTACAGCGACAATATTCCCCCGACTGCCTCCAAAGGTGGACAATTGGGCAACATCTCAGGGATGCTGGAAGGGTTTGTCAGAGAGAGGCTCCCTGCTACCCTGATTCTGCGGACCCCCTCTGCCCCTAGGGTGGCTTCTGTTGTTGTTACCCCCTCTGCCTCTGGGGGTAAACTGACCTCGTGCGTCAGGCGTGACTCCTTGAGATTTGCGGAACCACATTTTCCCACCCTTCTGACCCTTGGGGTATGGTCTTGAAGGGGTGGAGAAATGGACTCCTACGGCAGAAAGAGTCTTGCCATCTTGTTCGCAAGTGGTCAAGGTGTCTCTTACTTGAGGTCCGAAAAAGGTCGAACCATCAAAAGGAGAATTTGTGAAGGATGCCTTGAAGGGGTCTGCAAAGTTACAAAGCCGCATCCAGGCGTGACGCCTTAATGCCACTCCTGTGTCTGCGGCCCTACTCGCTCCATCGGCTGCATATGAAATGAGCCGCATGGAGGAGTTAACAATAGAGTTTAGGGTTCCTAGCTGTGAGTTAATTTTATCCTGGGACCCAGCAGCTGACGGATCCTGTAAAACTTCTCCCAAGTCTTTGAGAATGTCTCTCTGAAGGCGGGTGAAGTGACACAAGTAATTCAGCGACTGCATAGCAAAGTTCGCTGAAGAAAACATCCGCTTACCGTACCTATCCATAGTCCTAGAATCCTTGTTAGGAGGATGGATAGGTACTGAAGGATCGGCTAGTTCCTTCTTGGTGGCTGCAGCCACCACCATGGCATCAACCGGGACACCTTTTGTCAAAAATTGCCTATCAGGTGGGGCCGTAATAAATTTAGAAGGCCTCCGAGGAGTGGTTTCCACCGAATCCGGGGCCGTCCACGCCTTCCGAGCCACCACATCCATAAGGGGGTCAAAAGGCGGAAACACCCAGGAGGTGGAGGGTCGAGAACCAAATGCCTCCAGGTAAACCGACTCATCCTCGGAAGGATTAAGGGAAGGCCAGTTCCCCCTCAGCTTAAGGATTTCAAGGATGTCGGAGAAAGAGACATCCTCAGAGGGGGACCTTGGGGATCCCTCCAACTCATCCAAGTCAGTATCGGATGTAACAGACTCGGGGGAATCTAGATGTTTCCTCTTACATGTCCTCTTATGCGGAGGCTCACCTGATGGGTCAGGAGAAGCCTCGGAAAAGGAAGATATTCCCAGTGGGGAAACCTGAGGCGTTGGATCTCTGGGTCCGGGAGCAAAAGAGTGGGAAGAGATGTGAGTAGGCACTGTAGTGGGAGGAGCTGATGGAAGTGACCGTTGACTATGCCCTGGGGCTAGTACACTCCTCATCACCTCGAAGGCTCCCCCATCAGAGAGGCCAGAGGGCTCCCGCTCCGAAGAGGTAGGAACCCCAGGCCGCACCGACAGGGACGGCTCCAAGGCTGATGTCGGGGCCGAGCTCACCAGCGCCGACGCTCAGAGAGGGAGAACGGGGTCAGACAAGGGTCCGATGCCGCTCGCCCCCTCGGAGCCGGCGAGAGAGACCAGGCGCCCGGATCCCTCCAATGAAGGCATCAAGGAGGAGATCGGAGCAGAGGACGACAGAGCCGAAGGGGGAGGTATCGGCTCCGATGCTACAACAGTCACGGCACTGAACTCTGGAGGAGAGTCAAAGGAGGAATAATAGGTGGATGTGTAATAGCTACCGTCTGATGAGATGGGCTATGGAGCATTTGGGCCAATGCTTGAGACTTTAATAGCCTACTCACCACTCTCTCAAGGTCATGGTCAGAAAGCCTAGACGACCGAGAAGATCGGCTCCGATGGCTCCGCTCCGAGAGCAGGGGTGATCTCGGAGCCGAATGGATAGACTCCAACGATGGGGATCTTGACCTCTTCTTGGAGGTGGGTGGAGCCGAAGGAGCCGAGGATACGTCGGCTCCAGCCGGAGCCGACCGTGAGTGCAAAGATTCAGTGGTATTGGCGCCGAGTGGAGCCGATACTGGAAGCTGTGACACAGAAGGATCGGCTCCGGCTGGAGCCGATCTTGTCACAGAAGGTGATCCAGCAGCCGACGGCTTGGGACTCAGAGCCGACGGCTTTGCTGGCTTCGAGGGCTTCCCCGGCGCAGACTTAGGGGGCTCTCGGGCTTTAACAAGCCCCTCAATATTAATTTGTTCCTGCGCTCCTGCAGGACTCTTGGGCTGAATGCGTGGCACACAGAACAAGAGTCCTGCAGGTGCAGGGGTCCCAGGCAGTAAACACAAGAAGTGTGACCGTCTGTCAGAGACATTTTCTGACAGCACGAGTCACACTTCTTGAAGCCTGAGACCTTTGTGTCCTTCGACATAACAGTGTCGAGGGAGCACCAGAGTAAAAAACACACACACACACAAACACCCAATCCAAATATAAATAATAAAAAACAGGGATACTAACACACCCAAACACTCCACAGAATCCCTGACAAGAATTAGGAAAGGGGCAGGCTTAAGGCCTAACCTAGGAAGGGATATATAACTGGGATAAGGGAAATACAAGGTACTAACGGGGAATAGGGTTTAAATTTAACCGTTACAAGTTAAACAATAAAAGGAGTGGGAACTAAGTCAAAAAGGGTGACTAAAAGTCTGTAAATTCAAAACTTACCAAGAGCCGGTAAAAACGCACCTCGCAAGCGAAAGTAGCAAACGAGATCTGGATAGTTATCGCCTAGCATTATGGGATATAGGGTTGCCTCAAGCCGGTAAAATTAGCTCTCGAGCTTTAGTAAGTGGCCGAGTTGGAGCCGAGGATCAGCTCCGAACCCATCCAGCAAGAATGAAGACGAGATTGACAACTTAACATCTTTGGACTTTACGCTCCTTCTTAACTTTTGGGCAAGACTCATCCTGAACCACTAAATCATGTAAAAATAAATTAAAAGTTATGTACTCACCATAACTAGGCATCTGTGTTGTCCATTTTCATTCTTCCTCAATGTATGGGTTCGGATCCGATCCTCGGATCCAACTCGGACGCAAATTCCAGATTCAGATCCAGGTCTACAGCTCTTCCCTCTACCGATAATGCCCTATTCCACCTCCATTACCTCAGATCAAGCTTGTTGCCATATATTCCTATAGTTAAACAGAGACAGGTATAGCCAATAGAGAAAGGAAGAACTCAAATCCAGAACTGCAGGTTCCAAATACAGTCCAATAAGTCTCTCCAGAAAAAAATGGATGGGGGAGTTGAGGAAGAATGAAAATGGACAACACAGATGCCTAGTTATTGTGAGTACATAACTTTTAAATCTGATGTTGTCCTTTTCATTCTTCTTCAACATATGGTACAGAGTCCCCAGCTATGTTGATATTGGATGGACCTCATGGAAGGATATTCTGGAGTACCAGTGAACCAAAGGTGGCTCTGCTTCTAGAGACAATATCCAATTTGTAATGAGTAACAAACGTATAAGTATTGGACCATGTAGCTGCAGCACAAATGTTATCAATAGATTTTCTTGACCAAAAAAGCAGATGAAGCGGTCATGGATCTGGTTGAATGAGCCTTGGGAGGTTTAGGTAAGGTCATGCCCTGTTGAGAATAAATCCAGGAAATACAGTCTTTAATACATTTAGCTAAAGTCAGTTTAGAGACTGGACAACCCAGCCTTTTTGGTGAAAAAGAGATAAATGGTTGATCTGACTTTCTAATTTATTTTGTTTAGTGAAGATAAAATCATAACTGTCTGTGTACATCAAGAAGATGCAGCATATACTCTCCTTTATTTGAAAAAATTGGAATGAAGACTGTTAAGTGAATGGACTGGTTAATGTTATTTTCAGAAGCCACTTTAGGTAAAAATGAAGGGTTTGTTTTTAAATTAACCTTATTTTTATGAAAAAATGACATAAGGTGTTTTTGAAGAAAGAGCCTGGAGTTCAGATATTCTCTTTGCAGAAGTGATGGCTACTAAGAAGGTTGTTTTCCATGAAAGAAATTTTAAATCAGTTTTAGCTGAAGGTTCAAAATGTTTCTGAGTTAATCCTTGTACCATAAATGTTAGATCCCAAGGAGGTGAGGGATCCATTGTTGGTGGTCTTAGAAGAAAAATACCTTTCAAAAAGGCCATGCATAACTTGGACAAAGCCAACAAATAATTTATGTCCCTTGTGTGAAAATTAGAAATTCCTGCCAGTTGAAGTTTAATTGTAGAAAAACTAGCTCCTTCTTTAAAAGGAGTTGCAAAAAAGTGAAGTATAGCAGAAAGGATCAAACTAATTCAAAGCCTAAAGAGAAACTCATTAACACTTGCGTTTGTATGCTTTTTTGGTAGATTCTCTTTGAGAAGCCAAAATAATGTCACATACAGGGCAAGACAACCTGGGCTGTCTAATCATTACTGGAAGTGGAGAACTAAACAGTTAGTTTGAGGGCCTGTATGTTCGGCTGTTGGATCCCTGGTGGATGAAAGAGGAGATCTGGAGTTGGCTCCAGTATCCAGGGAGGATAATGAAGGTGAGACCATATAAAAGGGAACCATACTTGCTGAGGCCAGAAAGGGGCAATGAGGATTACTGAGCTCTTCAACTGACTTGCTTGCTGCAGAAATTTTGGAATCAAGGGGAGAGGAGGATAAACATAAAGGAGACATGAGGGCCAAGTGTGGACTATTGCATGTCTTGGTGACTCCCCATGAGGGGGGATAAGAGCAATGTACCTGATGCACTTGTTGTTGTAAGGAGTCACAAAGAGGTCACAGCAAGGTTGGTCCCAATAATGGAAGATCATTTCTGCCACCAATTAATTGAGGGACCACTCGTGAGGCATCAAAATGGACCTGCTTAGTTTGCCCGCTAGTACTTTAGTTTACCCCAGACTGTAAGTCGCAATTAGAAAGCGGTCTGATGAGCTAATTCATTCCTACATTTTCATGGCCTCTCTGTAGAGGGAATAAAATTGAGTTCCTCCTTTGTTTGCTGATGTACCAGACTGCAGACATGTCAATCTGAATTGCAATAGCTACTAGAGGGAGACCATCTTGAAATGCCTGCAATGCAAGTAGGACTGCTCTCAAATATAGTACATTGATATGTAGATTGGTCTCTTAGGGGAACCACAAAACTTGAACTGTTCTTCCCAAAAAATGCCTCCCCCCGCATCTGTGGTCACTGTGGCCATTGGGGGGTGGTAGAACAAATGGTTGGCCTAAATAAATATTATCCAATCGGATCCACCAGTGGATGTGTTGTTTTCAAATTGGAGTAAGCTTGACTGGAAAAGATAAGAGTTGATGAAGAATGGACCACTGAACAGCTAGAGTCCATTGAAGAACTTGCATAAAGAAGCGTGCCATAGGAAGCAATACAATGGCTGCTGCCATGGAACCTAGTACCTGCAGCACTGATCTTGCTGAAGGAGATAGATGGGAAAGAAGAAGTTGAACTTGACTTCTGATAGTGGAAATGCAATGAGGAGGTAGAGATGCTAACTGCATTGCTTTATTCAGAAGTGTACCAATGAACTCCAGGCTCTGGACTGGTGTTAAGTTTGCTTTGGCATAGTTTATCATAATACCCAATGACTTGCAAATCTGGAGCAAATACTCCCAGGCATGTAAAAGAAGATGCTTGGTGGGGGCAGTGAAGAGCCAGTCATCTAGGTATGGCAACACTCAGCATTATTTTAGTCTCAGGTGAGCTGCCACCACTGCCATACATTTGGTAAACACCATAGGGGCTGTGGTGAGTCCAAAGAGCAGGGCTCTGAATTGGTAATGACCCAGCTGAAAGCATAGGTGTCTTCAATAGTGTCTGTCTATTTTGATGTGATAGCACATGCCCTGAAGATCTATACAAAACATCCAATCGTCTTTGTCAAGAAAAAGTAGGATGTACTGTAAAGTTTGACTTCTTCACATACTGAATCAAATTGCTTAGACCCAGGATTGATCTGAAATCCCCTGTTTTCTTGGGCACTAAAAAGAAGCGCAAGTTAAGTTCCAAATCCTACTTGGTCTGGTGAGATCTCTTGGATGACTTTTTTTCTACCAGCTTTTGGATTTATTGTACTACGGCTTCCCTTTGACTGGGTGGAACATGGGGAAGTTTCTTTTTTTTTTTTTTTTTTTTTTTTTAGATGGAGGAAAAAGGAAAATGGTATATAATAAACCTGGATATTATTCTTAGCACCCATGAATTTTGTGTTATATTTGCCCAGGCATCTGTGTGGAAGGACAATCATGCAGGTAAGCATCTCTTTTGGCTCAAACAAATAAGTGCCATTGAATGGGGCATTGATAAAGGACATCTTAAAGGGCTCCGCAAAGTCATATAACTGCATCCAGGCATATCTGCTAAGGCAATGCCTGATCCAGCAGCTCATGAGATGCCTTCAGCAGATCAACCTCATCAAAGTATTTGATATGGATAGAAGAGTAGCCAGTTGTGAGGACGTTCATTTGAAAGCCTCTACAGACATGGTCTCTGAGAGAGTATTTGATAGCTCTTTGGTAAAATCTCTCTAAAATCTACTAAAGTGTGCCAGATAGTTTAGTGACCTCAGGGCAAAGGTTGCCAAGGCAAAGACTTGTTTTCCAAATCTGTTCAGCACTCAAGACTCCCTGTTTGGTGGGTTGACAGAAGAGCTCTGTTCATCTAGCTCTTTCTTGGTGACTGTCGCCATCATCATAGCATCAACCAGGACTCCTTTGCTCCAATGGGGTCTGTCTTGTGGCAGGGCTAAAACATTATTGGGTCCGTTAGGGACTGGTTCGATGGTATCTGGTTCCTTCCAAGCCTGGTGGGAAACCAAATCAATAAGTTCATCCATCGGGGGGGGGGTGTTGGTGACCCAAGACACAGATAGTCCAGAGCCAAAAACCTCCAAAAATACTGACTTTTTCAGAGCCATCTTTTTGTTTTAGGACTTCTGAAATGTCTACAAAGGAGATGTCATCCAGGGCTGATCTGGGAGACCATTCCCCTTCAACAAAATCAGTATCTGCAGTGAGTGACTCCATCGGAGAGTCAGTGTGTCTCCTCTTCCACATTCTCTTCCAATGCACCTCCTCTGTGGGATATTCAGGTTAGGTGTCAGAAGAGTGGGGGAAGTTCCTCTACTGTGAATGGTTGGACATTTATTGGAACTGGCTGTCCCTGTGGAGTAGGTCAGATTGACTCAAAACTCAGAACCAATGAGAGAAAAGGTTTAGGAGCTGAAAAGTGAGAGGGCAGTTCTCTGGAGACAGCAAATGCCCTTTCCACCACCTTGAAAGCAGATGGACCCAGAAAATCTTCACCTCACCCTCTCAGTGCCAAAACTCCCAACAAAGGAAGGTATTGAACACCCTTGGATCTGTGCCTTGAGGGTGGAACTGGATCAGAACTGTCCAGGTCAGAAGCTTCAAGGGGAAGAGATGGATCTGACATTATTGGAGCTGACCTTATCCCCACGGACCCGATGCTGACACTTCAGCTCCAGGATCTGTTCTGATCCAAGGATATTAGAGTAGAACCAGTCAAAGATATAGTCGGAGTTGAAGAAGCTTTCTTCAGATTCAATACCAGTTTTCTTGGGGATCTCAGATCCTGGGACTCAGAAACCACTGGACAGATCAGAGAAGGAGATAGAATGGTCAAAGATGTTGTAAGCATACTCATAGATCCAACAGAGGATGGAACTTGTAAGACCCCGGTCTGAATCTGAGCTCTGAGAAATGTTCACATCATCGTATCCACATCTGCTTCTGATAAACTTCTGGGGAACCTAGAAGAAGTTGTGGATGGGGGCCTGGAGTGTTTCTTATGAGTTTGAAACAACTGAGCAGGTAGAGTGGGTAATATATGCTTAATATGAAATTGTGGAGTAAGACTCGTGGGAGATGTACTCGGCTTCAGATCAGATGACTTTGGATCCAAAGGAGTTGTTCAAGGGAGTACTGCAATCACAAAGGAGCCGAAGCCTTTGGCTACTAGAAGGGTTTCGGATCAGAGGATCAGATCTTCAGATGTGAAGATGTGGGATCCGAATCCTTTCTTACTTTTGCTGGAGGCTCCGAAGAAGACCTTGGGGACTTCGAGGGAGAATGCTTCTTATGTTCCAATGAAGCTGACTTACTATGTTTGGAGGGGGTTTGATCCCCAGAATAAGCTTGTTACACTTATCTGCTAAGGCCCCTGGATTACATAAAGAGCACATTTGACATGCAGTGTTCAAATGCCCAGCACCAAGGCAGTGCATGCACTCCTTGTGGACCTCTGAATTAGGGATTCTGTGCCCACAAGAAGTGTATTTTTTAAAACTGGTGAGTTTATCTGGCACGGTTAATACAGAAGATTCAATGGAGTTTTGTTTTTTTTCCAGAAAGGAGAGACAGTAGGAAGTTTAACTACTAACAATGTTAGACTAAGCAATACCCTATTAAACATAAAAAGGGTAGAAGTTAAAGAAGAAAATACCAGCAATGGTATAGACAGATACTATATTAAATAGAATTGACAGGAAAAAGAAATAGCTTAGAATATCCTAATGACCTGTTGAAAAACTAAGAGTGAGGGACTATATTCTTAAAAACTCACAAATTATCACTTTGGAAACTCAAGAGTGGAACCTGCGTGTGTTTGTGACGGCAGCAAATTTGATCTGAGGTAACTGGGATGGAATATGGCATTATGGGTAGAGGGAGGAGGTCAAGAGCTGTATCAGAAGTCTGGAATATATGGCTGAGTCGGATTTGGGGATCAGATCTGAACCTATATGTTGAGGAAGAATGAAAAGGACAACATCAGATCAAAGACTTTTATATCCCAACAAGTAACTAACTACATACAAAAATAGGGTGGTGAAAGTTGGGTCTGGTGACTGTTACGGGCATGGCCGGCCTTAGGCACAGGCCAACTAGGCGGCCGCCTAGAGCGCCGGTCTAGCAGGGGAGCTTTTCTAGTATTTATTTGGTGTAGGCAGACCAGGATGGTGGCACCAGGTAATGTGGTGGGGGGGGGGCTCCGTAGAGCCCTTTTGCCTAGGGCACCAGTTGAGCTAGGGCCGCTCCTGGTTACGGGCAAGTACAACTTACACAACAGTATTAAGTTCATTATTCCCACTATTGCAGTAGCTTTTAGGCTATATGGGTTGATTACCAAAGCCTATCTAGTCTGGCAAGAGGAACGATATGCATCCAGGAGCACCTGAAGAATGGTCAGAGGAAAGCATATCCTGGATATAGAAAAGGAATCCCATTTGTAATGTCTTGTGTAAAGATATGTACAGAAGACCACATAGCTGCCTGTAGAACACTTCGAGTCAACCCCTTTCCAATATGCTATCAAAGAAGATAAAGCCTGGAACTATTATACTATGGAGAGCATAACCACCTATAAACAGTGTTTTGACACAGGATTGTCCTTTCTTTGTCCCAGCTTGACAAAACAAATAGCGGACCAGCAAATTACTTGATTTTGTCAAGATAGCACCTGAGCTGCCTATGCACATCCTAAGCATGTAGAATCCTTTCTCACCTGTTCTGAGGATCTAGACAGAGCACTAGGAGATAGAAGTCTTAATTCACAGTGAATTTTGAAAATCTTGGACATGAATGAGCGATTTGTTCTTAATAAGATTCTTTCCCTATGACAGACCAGAAAGGGCTCATCTTCTTGCAGATGTCAGTGAGAAGAACACTTTCCCATATAATAAACCTTAAGTCTGCTCATTGTGCAGGTCCAAGTGGAAACATGGTTACCTTTTCCAGCTTAAAATTAAGATCCCAGGAAGAAGCAACCTGTTTATGAGGAGGTCTCAGCTGCAACACTCCTTTAAGAAACTGTTTTACCAAAAAACTCACACGCACATACACAAACAAAAATTGTTTCTTTAAAGTTTGGCTTGAATAAGGTGGAGCCATTGAAAGGGGCATTAATAAAAAATGCCTTGAAACGTTCTACGAAGTTGCAGAGCAGCATCCAGGCATGGCGACCGATTATAATGCCTGTGCCAGTTGCTCTTGTTGTACCATCTGTTGTGTAAATAAGAAGTGCATGGCTACATTAGAGGTGGATTGTAGGTTAGAAAATTGGGTGACCACTGTTTTTTTTTAACAGCTGGTGACAAGTTACCCAAGAAGGACATGGAAATCTCCTTGGTCAAGTCCCTCTGAAAGCAAGTTATGTGTGCAAAGTAATTCGGCACTCTGAGTGCAAATGTTGCTGAAGCATAAGTCTGCTTTCCTAGTCTGTCCAATGCCTTTGACTCCCTGTTAGGGGGATGAACAGAAGAAGAAGAACTCTCCTCAGACAATTCCTTCTTTGTGGATGCTGCTACTACCATGGCATGTGGTAGTACCCCTTTGAAGCCACTACAGTCCTGTCTAGCTTCCTGCGAATGGGTACTACTATGTCAGGATTCTTCCATGCTCTCTATGCCACAAGATCTATAATGGCATCCAGAGGGGAACCATGCAGATGAGCTAGTTCTTAAAGCTTTGAGGAACACAGATTCATCTGGAGAAGGAGTTTCAGTGGACCAACCCCCCTTTTGCATCATCTATTCTAGGATGTCTCCAAAAGTGATGTCTTCCAGGTAGGATTTATGGGAAATTTCACCTTCATCCAAATTCATATCTTCAATGACAGACTCAGGAGAGGAGGCTAAGTGCTTCCACTTGCATATCTGTTTCCTAGGAACTTGTCTCTGGGGTTCTTATGGAGACAGGCCGGAATCAGACTGGGAACTCAAATGTCAAGTACCCTCAAGACTTATAGGTTCTGACTTTCCTTGTCAATCAGAATAAGTCATAGGATCCACTGGGAGTCAGGAAAGATCCAGGACAGATCCAAACTTGAGGTCTGCACCTGCCTTATTGGTCCTGCCAAAGCCTGTTCAACAGCCTTGAAAGCTAACACTGTAAATAAAGCTGAGGAAGTGTTCCATTGTTGAAAGACACAGGAACTCTTCCGTGTCCAACTGAGGTTGGCTCTGAAGATGACCATGGACTCAAGCTATTAGGTGCCAAGGTCCCAAGAGGAAGAGACGGCTCTGAAAACCTTTGAGTTGACTCCACCACTGGGAACCCAACACAGACAGTTCTACTCTAAGACTCATCTCAATCCAATAGAATCAGGGTCAGGAGAGTAAGGGATATAACACAACACCACCAAACCAAGAACCAAACAAAACACTGATTGTTCTAAAATAGCAGCAACACACACTGCAGCCACAAGTCACAAAGAAGTCTGACAATAAAAACGTACCAAAAAAGCACTGGATGAATCCAAACATTTATTAAATCCAACAAAGCCACGATAAATCAGTTAAGCGCTTTCATCCTGAAAATATGGGGCTTCTTCACAATTCGGCAATGTTAACACCAGCACCATTAAAATTATCCATCCATGGGAATGAACATGCACATTTCTTTCCAGGCCTGCTTAGAAGAAGTCCTGGAACAGATTTTCTTCAGTTGACTGTTTTGAAAGTATGCAAACATTTAACTGAGATGCTCCCCACAACTAGATAAATTTCTGGAGGATCTTCTCAATTTCAATTTGTGAGAGTCTGTCCTGATCTTGCTCAGCTTATCTGCCACTGTTTAGCACTTGAGAATATAAGATGTTTGGAGGGTTAAGGAGTGCTGAAGAACTAGACCCAAAGCCATCTTAGCTAGAGGGTACAACCTAGTATCCCCATGCTTGTTGGTGTACCACTTCACTGTGGTGTTATCTGTAATTAACTGAAGTTATCCTGAGGACCACTGATGATGGAGATTTTAAGGCATGGATCATAGCCAAAATCTGACACTGATGTGCTTTGGTCTGAGGAATCCTATGGGCATTGCATCTTTAACCCCACTGAAGCTGTCCTCCAAGCAAAATCTGAGGTGTCAGTAATTACAGACTGGCTTGGACACAGAGGAGAAAAGGGGAGATCTGAATTTGGTTATATTTGTAGTCTGTACCAGTGCAGTTCCTTCTTTACAAAGCTCAAGACTGGAATCAAATTACAAAGGATGCAAATGTTGGGTCCATGTGTATTTTTAGAAAGTTCTGAGTCTTTCTTATGTGTAACCTGGCAAATGTAATTATGAGAATCACAGATGTCATGAACCCAACGATCCAGAGATACTCTCTGGCTGAAGGCTTAGGCTGATACAAGACCCCCAGAATGTTTCCAGATAAAAATCTACATTATCCTTATCAAAATGCCTTTTGTTGCAAGGTGTCTATAAGACATCATAGATAGGCAATCCTGTGCGACAGGGTCAAGGATGATTTCTGAATATTTATCTAGAACCCTATATCAGTCAGGAGACAAAAAAAACATTGCAATGACTCCTAACATCTGGGAAAAGACTCTGTAAATATCAGTAAGTCATCCAAAAAAAGAAGTACATGAATGCCATTCAGTCTGCAAGACTGAAGCTAGTCACTTTTGAAACACCTTTGGAGCTGTAGATAACCCAAAGGGTAATGCAGAGAAAGTAAGCTCTGTAAGATCTTACTGTTGCAACATTCTTCATATCTGGGATATCCTGCCAAGGATAGCCTAATGTCTGGCCAGTATACCAAAGTCTTTACATTACCTACGTAATCAGCTGTACATCAGCAGTACGCTCCCCACACAAGAACAGAGCATAATGGTGAAGTACGTATGCTCAATCTTGAGAAGTGAAGTGCCCCAGGAGAAACAGGGCAACCCCAGAAAAAACAACATGTCCAATCAGGATGGAAAAAAAGAGGGAATAAGGCAAATAAGGAAATCTCCCAGCCAGCAGAAAGTTCCAAAAGTATGGAGACAAAAGGAAGAGGGAGAGAAGGACCTACTTTTCACTGTTGCAGCAACACTGAAAAGTAGAATATTTACTATGTTAAGATCTTGCACAGCTGTACTCCTTCCTTATCACTGTTGCAATGTGTTTCATATGTGGGAGATTACAAAGGCTACTGTAATGTATGGGTGGAGGAAGGCACAGAAGAGCCCTTGACAAACCCATAAAGGATAGCCATGGCAAAGCCTGCCCTGGCTCTGGAAATGATATCCAACTTATGCTTAGTAAAGTGTGGAGAGAGGGTCAAGTAGCAGCTTCCAAAATGAATATTGTAACCAGACCCTTGAAAAAAGATCCAGAAGAGACCACTGCCCTAGCAGAATGAGCTTAAACTGAATGCTAAGGCTGCTTGCCATAAAATAATACTAAAAGGAAATGGTCTTAGAAATCTAGGGGGAGATGGTTTGCTTAGAAACTACTAAACCAAAATGTCATGGAAATACAAAAAAACAAAAAGCTGTTCAGATTTTCAAATGGCCTTAGTCTTATCCAACTAATATCTGAGCTGTCTATGCAAATTCAAGATGTGAAGCACTTTCTCACTAGCAGTTTATGGAAAAGGAAAAAAGGAAGGAAGATGAATTGATTGATTCAAGGACCAATCATTAACCCCACTGGACAAAAAGAAGGGTTAATGCAGAAAGACACACTGTTTCTTTTAAAAATCAAAAAGGAGGAACTGCCATACACTAAATAGAAAATTGCTTCCATTTAGCCACATAACATTTTCTGGTTGTGGGTTTTCTGGCCTTCTGCAGAATGCTAAGGAAGTCCTCAGAAACCAATCACCCAAAGTGGAAGCTGAAGGGTGGACAAATGAGGGTGAATAAGGAAACCCTTGCCTTGTGTGAGAAAATCCATCTGGTCAGGCAACCTGAAACGATTTTCCCTAGCCAGGTGAAAGGGAAGGGGGAACCAGTGCTGTCTGGGCCAAAAGTGAGTTACCAACAAGATTTTGGTGGTGTCCTCCAGGATCTTGTGCAAGACCCTCAAAGTATAGGAAGTGGAGGATGGGCGTACAGCAACATTCCCTTCCAAAAAAAAAGACATGGTGTCCACCTTCCAATAGAGAGGACTAAGAACTCTGGAACAGAATTGAAGAAACGGATTGTTCAGAGAAGAGGCAATAAGGTCCACTTGAGGAATACCCCACTGATGTACAATATCCAGAAACACCTCCCTGTGAAGCATACACTCATGAGGTTGTGTCTTAGATCTGCTCAGAGAGAATCAGAGTGCCACTAAGTTTTGCTCTGAGGTGATGTAAACCACCCAAAGGACTAAATGATGGTGGACTGCAAAGTCTCAGGCTTGAAGGGACAGTCTGCAATAACGATACGACTTTGTGCCCCTTGTTTGTTAATATACCACATAACTGTGGGGTTATCTGTAAAAACTTTCACAGAGCCTGGGACCCAAAGAGAGTGAAAGGCAGAATGAGAGCCTTCACCTCTTTGACATTAATGTAATCTGACATGGGATGGACAGGCCAGAGACACTGAACCCTCAGGTTGCTGGAACAGGCTCCCCAGCCCTGATTGGAAGCAACTGTAAATAGCTCTTGACTAAGAAGTGGAGTTTGAAAAGGTAGACCTTGATAGAAGGAGATCTGCTGTATCCACCAATTATTTTTTATTTTATTTATTTATTTTATTTATTATTTATTTATTTAAATTTGTTGACCGGGAGTGTCCGACTGGACGTGGGTCCATTTTCAGTGGAGGCCCGGGGAGAAAAGCTCCACAGTAAAATAAACAGACAGTAGTTACATTGGATTACATAGCAATTAACAATTTAACATAGACATTACTTACAACATATTTACAGATGAAGAACATAGTACATCAGTAGACAACTAGAATCTTTATCTGTGAAGTACATAACAGGCATTAACAAACGTAACAATGAGAAGTTCCTGCTGTATAATAAGTACTAGGCTTATGAGCATCTGAGCTTGCTATAATCAAGGTAGTTAGTGGAGTGGAAAGAAAGGTAGTAGTTGGATGGGGTGGATGATATTAGTGTGGGAGTTGCAAGGGCATAGCCAGCATGTTTTTAGGTGTGCTTTTAATAAAGTTTTGAAGTTGGTGCATGATGGTACAGAGGTAATTGTGGGTGGGAGTGAGTTCCATAATTTGGCTATGACGCAAGAGAATAGTGCTTCACCAGCAGAGTTATTGGCTTTAGTGATCTGCAAGTGATTTTTGTTGCTGGATCTTAGTGGTCTGGTGGTGCGATAGGGTTGGTGTAGATTCTGGAGGGATGGGACATTTAGTGGATAGTTTACTAGTTTGTGGGCGAGTGAGAGTTGATACCACTGAAGGAGGTGAGGGAGTTCAAGCCAGCCCATTTCAGCAAGTGAGAGACAGTGGTGACTACGGTAGGATGCCCCTGTGGTGAATTTGGCGATTTTGTTGTACAAGGTCTCTAGCTTGTTTAGCTCACATTGCCTTAGGTTGGTATATACTGGAGAGGCATAAAGTAGGGTGGAGATAAGGTGGGAATTTGCTATTGAAATCTTTGCTGCTTTGGTGAGAAATTGTTTATTTCTGTATAATGCTCCTAGTTTTTTGTGGACTTTTTTTGTGGTCATGGATATGTGAATGTCAAATTTTAGTTTATTGTCTATTTCCACTCCTAGCAATTTGGTGTGTTCAGTTGGGTATATAGTGGTGTTGTCTTTTGCTGTGATGTTAAAGTGAGAGTTGTTTTGAGTATGTTTGGTGGGTTGGAAGATGAGTAGTTTAGTTTTGCTTGGGTTGAGTATTAATTGGGCATCGGATAACCATGTTTCAACAGAGGAAAAGGCTTCCTGTGTGACTTTTTGCGGTTTGGATAGGGACTGGGCTGAGCAGATGATGGTCGAGTCATCTGCGTATTGGATGAGTGTGCCATGTTTGGTGGCAGAGACTAGATTATTGGTGTAAACAGAGAAGAGTAGGGGTCCAAGGATGGATCCTTGGGGAACCCCTATGGAGACAGGTAGTTGGGGAGATATGTCATTCTGCCATACAATGGATTGTTGGTGGTCAGACAGGTAACTCTATAACCAGTTGGTGACTGATTGTGAGAAGGATAGGTTATTGAGGACAGAGATAAGTTGTTTGTGTGGGACCATGTCAAATGCTTTAGATAGGTCTAGGAAAGTAGCAGAAGAGAGATAGCCATTGTTTTTATGCTGAAGGATAGTGTTAGTAAAGGAGAGTAAGGCAGTGGTGGTGCTATGGTTTGGTCGGAAACCATGCTGAGTACTGGAAAGGAGGTTGTTAGTAAGGAGGTAGTCTGACACCTGAGAGTGTATGCATCTCTCTAGTATTTTGGAAAGTGGAGAGAGAATAGCTATGGGGCGGTAATTGGTGAGTTCTGCAGAGGGTCCGCCTTTGTGGAGGGGAATTATATGTGAGACTTTCCACAATGTGGGAACGTAACTTTCTGACAGAGATCGGTTAATCAAGATGGATACTGGGTAGGCCAGAGCATCAGCTGCGATTTGTAGGTATTCACTTGGGAGGTTGTCTGCTGCTAATTTGGTGGGTTTAAGTTTAGTTAAGAGTTTTTTTATGTTGGAGGTAGGTACAGGAGAAAAAGAGAAGGCAGTGGGGAGATTACTAGTTGAAGGTGTGGGTTGGAGGAGGGGGTTGTGTTGTTTAGCTAGTGATAGTATGGTTTGGGTGAAGTGTGTGTTGAATGAGGTAGCAATATTTTCTGAGGAGTGAGGGATGGTAGGAGGAGGGGTACTGACTTTACCTGGGTGGAGGATGGAGTTTATGAAGGACCAGAATTGTTTGGGGCTGTGTTGTGAGGAGTCTAGGGCAGACTGGTAGTATTGGAATTTGTCCTGTTTTATTAGCTTTTTGACTCTATTGCGTAGTTCTAGGAATTTGTCTAGTTGAGGGGGTTTTGCGCCAGTGCTTCCAGGCTTTATCCCTGTTTTTCATTTCTGACTTAGTGGTTTTCTGTAGCCATGGGGAGGGTTGTGCTTTGGTTCTGGATAATCTTATGGGGGCATGGTAACTAAGGATGTTCAGGAAGGTAGTATTAAAAAATTCAACTGTGTCATCTAGACTGAGGTACTTTAGAGCATGCCAGTTACATTCTTTGGGGGATGAGATGAATGTGAGTGGGTTAAAGTTTATTTTTTTACGTATTTGATGATAGATGACAGGTTTAGCTTGGTACAGGTATTTTTTGAGTAGGAATGTTGGGGAGTGATCACTGAGGCTATCTGATTAGCAGCCTGTTATATATGACTGGGGGTTCTTACTGACTAGTATCCAATCCAGGGTAGTGTGCTTGCTGGAGTTTTTATTTATCCTTGTTGGTGACTGAACTAGTTGGGTGAAGCCATGAAGGTGTACATGATGGGTTGGATTGTTGCCAGAACAGGATTGCCAGTCAATATTGAAATCACCTAAGATGATAGTTTCTTGGGGGAGATGGTGGGTAGACCAGCTGAGGAGGTTTTCTAGTAGAGGGATGTTTTGGCCAGGTGGGAAGTAGCATCCAATTATGTTGATGGTTTTGTTATGGTTAATTTTGAGGTTGGTATATATTATTTCTTCATTGCCTATTTGTGGAGCTGATGATTTTAAGATCTGGATGTTTAGATGCTGTTTAAATATTATAGCTACACCACCTCCTTTTTTGTTTAGCCGGTCTACTCTTAGAATGCCGTAACCTGTAGGGAGTATTTGCTCACTGGTAATGTGAGGTTTTAGCCAGGTTTCTGTCAGGATGACTATATCTGGGGAGTACAAGTCTATGGTGGCATGGAGTTCATGGACTTTGTTGGATACACTTCTAATATTTAGGCTTAGTAGAAGGAAGTCACTTGGCTTTCTATTGGCTGTAATATGGGAGAAGTTGTGGTTTCTAGTCTGATTATGAGGATTGGGGTTGGAGATGGTAGGGCCAGGGTTGGGGTGGATGTCTCCACTTAGGGCTAGTTTTGATATGCATGAGATTATTAGTTTTCTCAGTTTTTGAATGTGTTTGTTTATAAGGGAAACTTTATGATTGTGCTCTGTGGGTAATAGGTATGGTGGTAAGGTTACTATGTTAAGTTGTAGGGATGCTTTACGTTTGAGCAATATAGTTGGTAGAATATGAGGGGGGTGCATAGGGATGGTTCTTGAGCTGGTGGGAGGGGAGCTGAGTAAGGGTGAGACATTTTTGAGTTTGAGACAGGGCAATAAGGGTACTGGAAAATCTTAACGCTGGCAATTCTGGAGCCAAACAATCTTGATATACCACTGCAACATTGTCATGTGGAGTCTGGCAAACGGGATCATGGGGATGGTGGATGCCATGAACCATAATTCCCTAGCCAGGATAACTGAGAAAGGGAGCTGAGACTGGAAATAAGCACTCAAAGACAAGGCCTTGGTGGGCAGAAGGGCAGCTAATATTGAAATGTCTGAATTCTGCAGCCTAAAAATATGTGGTCCTGAGAAAGAGTAAGAACTGACATTTTTTTAGATTAATAATGAATCCCAGACTGTGTAGGAGTAGCATAGTAAAGTTTAGGTCCTGCAGAAGGAGAGGTTAAGGAGCCTGAATTAGAAGTTCATCCAGATAGAATATTTGAGTCCCAAGAAGCCTGCAGAAGGCTACCACAGGAGATTTGATGAATACCCTTGGAAGCTGTAGAAAGACAAAAAGGCAAAGCAGAGAACTGAAAATGAGAGGAAGAAACAGAAATGTAAAAACTTCCTGAAGAGGGTGAATGGGGATATGAAGATAGGTGTCTTTTATATCTAGAAAGACCAGAAAATCCTGGGGGAGCAAGAGAGGGAAAAGAGTCTGAAGAGATATCATCCTGAAAGAGGGATCCTTTAGAAAGGTGATGAGAAAGGCTAGATCTAGAATGGGCCTCCACGACCCTTCTTTTCTGTGAACTACAAACATCGTGGAATAAAACCCAGTTCCCTGCTAGGATAGTGGAATAGGTTGAATGGTTCCCTGATCCAAAAGATCCCATAGGACCAATGGAAAATGAGGGTGTTGGTCTGGAAGGGGCCAAGGGAAACCTGAAAAGGAAGGAAAGGATAGCCATTCCATGAAGCAATTGTGTTGTATGAGGGAAAGGACCCAAAAGTCTGAAGTAATCTGTTGCCGAACACATGGTAAAGGGGAAAGCCTGAGAGACAAAGGAGTCTGGCTGTGGAGAAGGGAGGAATGTATGCCAGACAGAGACAGATTTATCAGGAAAAGGAGGCTTTTGACCACCTAAAGTCTGAGTGGGTTTGTCAGAAAACATACGATTGAAAACCATCTTGCTTCTGGTGGGTTGTCAGGGCTACCTACGCAATATGAGTGACCGGTGTTCCACACCTGAAGTCAATGCCTCATTGGTCCGCTCCGACCATAAGCTAATTACCCTAGATATCCACATCCTGCCTCCACCCCCCATTAAAAAAACCATGGTAAAAAATTTCTCCAAAGCCAGCTTCATGCTTCTTAAGACAGAAGTGGTGAACTTCATGACACCCATGCAGATGGACAATACAGTTACGACTACTGATTTCTACACAATTGCACTTTATAAGCACTTACATGAGTGCATGGATCGTGCTATCCCAAACAGAACCAAGACTCTCCAAAAAAAAGGAAGCCAATCTGGTGGTCCCCTGCCATAAACAAACTGTACAACAGAAGGAAGAAACTCTTGCAAAAGAGAGTAAAATCCCACGAGTGGAGGTGCTCCCTGGTCAGCCACAGTAAGAAGCTGTGATCCCTGATAAAATCCTCCAAAGCTAGTTACAAAACAAAATCGCCACTGATTCTAAAGACAACCACAAAGCATTTTATAGTTATGTCAAGAATCTCAATGGCAACACTCAGATCTGCTTTGAGTTACAGCACAATGGCACTAAATATACAGACCCAACTGATATTGCCAACATCCTGGCAGATAGGTTCAGTGCTAACTTCACCCCCCTCTCAACCCCTAAAGAGCCCATCTCTATACCGGAAGAATGCAAAGTTCCTGTAATCATGGCTGCACAGGTAAAAACCACTCTCCAAAGCCAAGAACACAGCATCCATGGGACCAGACAACATTCCAGGCTGTGTTCTACATGAACTACAGAACAAACTGGCACCCCACCTAAGTACCATGTTCAATCATAGCCTCACCTCAGGCTTTGTGCCTGCTGAATGGCGCACAGCAACGGTTATCCCACTCCACAAGGGGGGAGCCACCACGGACCCCGGGAACTACCACCCCATTAGCCTGACGAGCCTGGTCTGCAAGGCCATGGAACATATCATCATGGAACTTATAAACAAAGATATTGGTAATCTCCAAACTCTGGATCCCACCCAGTTCAGGTTTGTAAAAAGCAGATCATGTCTCCTAAACCTGATAGACTTCTTTGAAGCAGTCGCCAAAGCCGTAGACAAGAGTAAGGTGGTTCACACAGCCTATCTAGATCTTGCCAAGGCTTTTGACACCATCCCCCACTCTGGAATTATAGATAAACTCACTAAACTAGGTATAAATCCCTATGTCACAAGATGGGTTGTCAACTGGCTCACTGACAGATCCCACACTGTGAAAGTAGCAGACTCCAAATCCGACTTCAGACCAGTGACAAGTGGAGTACCACAGGGTTCAGTCCTGGGTCCTCTCCTGTTTGGTATCTACTTCTCTGAAGTACAGGCTAACACAGAAGGTCTTTGGCTAATGAAGTTTGCAGATGACTGCAAACTAGGAGCCATAATCGAAACTCCTAACGATGTGGACATCCTACAAAAGGGCCTCACTGAGACAGATGCCTGGTGTCAAAGCCATGGCCACAAGGTCAATGCCAAAAAGTGCACTGTCATCCCCTTTGGTAAAAACTCTGTACCCATGAACTACAACATAGGCAGTAGTATACTTAACACTGAAAGTGTGATAAGAGACCTTGGGACACAGGTGGACAGTAGTCTCTCCTTTGATAATCACATCACCACAGTAGTCAGGAAATCCTTCTACGTGGCACACCTCATCACAAAAGGTTTCTCATCCAGAAAAAAAAAGGTCATTGTTCCCCTCTGCTCATCACTCAGTAGACCCATTATAGAGTACAATGCCCCTTTTGGTATGTACCTCACAAGACATCTACAACAACTGGAAAGGCTGTAGAAATACCTCACAAAGAAGATTACCGGCCTCAGACAGATGCCCTACGCAGACTGTCTCAAAAAACTCCAGCTTTACTCCGTCGCATATCACCTACTCAGAGGTGATCTCTGCCTAACATACAAAGCTATGTCAAACCCAGAGCTGTTGGACATGCTCCACTTAAAAAATCCCAATCCCTCCGAGCTACACGCTCTAGGGACCTAAACCTTGTCACCACATTAAACAGAACATGCCGGAGGGTAGATTCCTGTCCCAGAGACTTCCCATACTCTGGAATAGACTATCTATCTATATCAAACAAAGCTCCTCATTAGCACTCTTCAAGAACAATTTTGATGATTGGATGGGAAATAGGAAATTCACCCATGGGATTCACTCTGTGGCTCTGCTCGACAGTGGCACAGGAAAATAATTTTCTTGGGTGGCAAAAGCCAGGGTACCTTTTTGGCTGGGCTTGTATAGGCCCCAGGGCCGATAGCTTAGTAGCTACCTATGTGGATTTAGAAGGATAATTCATTTGAAATTTGGGAACAGGAGAAACAAACATTTGTTTCAGGTCGTGCATCACCTTACCTTTGTCTTGCAGGGTTTTAAATAATTCTGCGGCAGCAGTACCAAATTCTAATTATCTAATGGAGAATCCAGAAGCTTAGCCTTAATATCTTCAGATAAAGCCTGTAGGCATAACCAGGAGTATAGCTCCTCATGACGGAACCAAATGTGGCAGCTCTGGAAGATGTATCAGCAGCATCATAGCTGCATTTGACAGAATGGTGAGCCACCTGAAATGTAGATTTTATTAAGACAAGGCCAGCAGACTTGCTGTCAGAGTCAGGTAGGCCAGACAAGACCCCCCACCCAGTTGGGACAAAAGAGCCAGACCATATCTGGTCATATGAGTCTAGTAGTTTATGATCCTAAAGGGCATGGTAGAAGAATTCTAAATCTTTTCCCCAGTCTCTCCATAACCCATCTGTCTTTATCAGAAGGAAGCAATTTGTAAGTGGTAGAAGCTTAGATGGCTTATCCATTGCTACAGAAACAACAGCAGGATCAGAGGATGGGCACCTATAAAGATACTGAAGGACCTCAGGGTACTTTGCAAAAGCAATCTGGCTTCTTAGGGGCCAGCGGCTGAGAATCAGGAGTCCTAGAAGCTGCTAAAAAAGTATCCAATAAGGAAGGCAGCATTAGAGGGCCTGCTGAGGATTTAGGAGAGACCATTTGTATTTGTTCATTAGTATGTCTTCTGAACCTCTGACACTTGGGGACAATCCCACTTAAAGTGTTCTGTCATTTGAACCACTGTATCCCAACAGACAGTTCCTCAAATGGGAAAATCAGGGAATATAGAATCCTCTTCTCCTGAACCATTATCATAAGGAGAAGGAATCTGCAAGGAATATGCCAAGCATTCATCTGCAAAATCCATATCCTCAGCTGAGGAGTTAGAATCTCTAGTACTCTTGGATGGAGTAGTTGACCAGGGAGTAGCAGACACAGGAAGAGAAACTCGGAGGCTTCAAGGACATGAGAGCATTTAACAACCCTTGGGCGAAGTTCTGCCATTCTTTATGGGGATCCTTGGCAATAGGTGATACATGGTTAATTCTGTCTCTTTTTTAAAGAAATATCAGACTTGACCAATCTAGATAGGTCAGACTCTTGCCTAAATTCTATAAGCATACCAGGCATGTTTTCCCTAACTAAAATTTGTGGAATCTCCTAGATCTTCAGAAATGATCAGCTGTGGCTTCTCTTCAACGTCTGTGGCAGATGTATGCACAGCCTTGGAGGACATGTGAGAAACGAGTTTCATACCTGCAGCGGAGGGAACTGCCTTCAGCCCTGAATGGTCCTTGGAATCCTCATCCAATCCGAGAGAGATATCTGCAGGAGGCTGGACAGCAACAGGATCAGAGTGAGCTTTTTGGCTTTCTTTTTAAGAGACAGCTGAACCTCAGGGCCAGCAGATTTGGCCATGGTACCTTTGGTCATGAGTTTAAAGCAAGGTGAATGGATAAGCAAGACAACCAACTATGGAGAGTTTTAGGTACAAAAGCCAGACAAATAGTACAATAGGTGCAATTGTGTGTAGTGCCTAAACAGAAAAGGCACATCTCATATCTGTCTTTATGGGGAACCTGAGGGTAGAGAAAAAGAAAGAATCCCAAAGGGGGACTTACCTGCAAAAGGCATGACAGAAACCAGCTCAGCAAAGGGTGTACCGACCAAAGTTCAAATGTGGCATTCAGACTGGCATCACAGAAGTTCTGAGAACTGAATGTACATATGCCACTTTATGCCCTACATGGGGCATATGGCTGACGTACAATGCTAGGTAATGCAAAGGCTTTGGTGTACTGGCAGGATATCCCATATGTAGAATCCTGCAACAAAGACAAGAAAGGACATCTGATAATTTGACACAGACACAGAAACCGTGAAAAATTTAATGATGCCTTTGGCTATGGGAATGTGATGGTATGCATCTTTGAGATAAAGAAGTTATGTACCTACCATAACATTCCATGTTAGTTGTCCTTCATCTCACCTTCCTTCTTGCTGTTTGGGTTCGGAGCCTACTTCTAAAGCTCGAGAGCTATTTACTAGCTCAAGGCTAACCCTTATCCCAGAATGCCCAGCGTCAGCTGCCCAGATCTCATTTGTGATAGCGCACACTAAACATATAAAGTAACCAGTAACCTAAAACTGATTTACCAAAATAACAGATCAGAGTAAACTGTCATAAAATTACCTGGCATGTGAACCAAGAAAAAGGAAATCAGCCAGTGAAACCATAGTGAACTTCTCCTAATCCTCCAGGAAGGGGGAAGGAGGAGGGGGACGCAAGAAGGAAGGCGAGATGAAGGACAACTAACATGAACTTTATGGTAGGTAAATAACTTCTTTGTGTTAAGTTGTCCCATCTCGCCTTCATTCTTGCCGTTTGGGACAGCATCCCTAGCACCTAAAGACCCCGGGTGGCTCATTGGAACAGACTCTTCAGAACACTGGAACCGGAGATCACATCCACTTTGTAATGAGAGATAAAGGTATGAGGGTTTGCCCAAGTGGCAGCTGCACAAACTGAGTCTATGGGCAATTTAGACTGAAAGGCTAAAGACGTGGCTAATGCTCTAGTAGAATGACCTTTCGGTTTCGCTGGTAGATGTTTATGCCTTAACTGATAAATAAAGGCAATGGTGTCAGATAACTATTTGGATAAGGTCACCTTAGAAACTGGAAGGACTTGCTTATTGTGAGCATATGAGAGAAATAATTGGTCTGACTTTCTTAGCATTTTGGTCCTATGGAGATAAAAACATAATTGTCTGTGCACATCCAGTTGGTGAAGACCATATTCTGCCTTGTTGCTATAATTGGGAAAGAAGATGGGGAGACTGATAGATTGATTTAAATTGTTTTCTGAACAGACTTTTGGTATGAAAGATGGGTTGGTTCAAAGGGAGGCAGAATTAAAGAAGTCAAAACTAAATTGAGATCCCAAGGAGGAGGTGGATCCCTCACTGGGGGTCTAAGAAGATATGTTCCTCTCATAAAGGCTTTGCAAAGCTTATGAGACATTATGCTAGAATTAAGAATTCCAATATGAAAATTAGATCTGGCTGCCAGTTGTACCCTGATGGTAGCAGCAGCTGCACCTGACTGAAAAAGCTCTGCTAGAAATTCTAGAATTTGATGGACTGGGGCTGAAAAGGGGTCTAAGTTTCTAGATTCTGCCCAGTAAGAAAATCTTTTCCATTTGCTAGCATAAGTCTTTCTCGTAGTTGACTTATGGGAGGATACAATAATATCGTGAACTGCTGGGGAGATACTTTGAAGCCTGGCTAAGGTAAGAAGTGGAGAAACTAAGCTGTGAGCTTGAGAGTCTGAAGGGATTGGTGTAACCTGCCTGACTAATGAATCAACAGATCTGGCACTGGGTCCAGAACCCAAGGCTGGTCCAGAAGGTGAAGGTGCAGGAACGGAAACCATATCTGTGGAGGCCAATAGGGGGCAATGAGGATCATTTTGCAACCCAACGATTTTGCTTTCTGTATGAGTCTTGGAATTAGGGGAAAAGGCGGAAATTCATAAAGGAGTCCCTGAGGCCAATCGTGGACTAGAGCATCCCTGGGAGTTTGACCTGGAGGAGGAAGCAGGGAGA
Organism: Protopterus annectens; assembly: GCF_019279795.1. Taxonomy (NCBI): domain Eukaryota; kingdom Metazoa; phylum Chordata; order Ceratodontiformes; family Protopteridae; genus Protopterus; species Protopterus annectens. The sequence goes on from NC_056725.1 coordinate 1,719,540,641, forward strand.
AGTAGCTGCCGCATTGGTTGTTGAGGGGGGTGGCAAACAGATCGCAGCAAGGCTGGTCCAATTTGCGGAAGATAAGGTCCGCAACTTTCTGATTCAGAGACAACTTGCAAAGCATGAGGATAGCCCTGCTGAGCCTGTCCGCTATTACTTTGAATTTCCCAGGGATGTGCGTTGCTGTCAGAAAATGTTGGGAGGAAATTGCCCATTGCCATAGCCTGAGGGCTTCTCGACACAAGGGGTAGGATCTGGTTCCGCCCTGCTTGTTGATGTACCACACAACTGACATGTTGTCTGTTTGGATCACAACAGTCCTGGAAGGAAGAGAGTCTTGAAGAGCTTGCAAAGCTAGGAGCACCGCTCTCATCTCTAGGACATTGTTATGCAGAATGGTACTCTTGAGGTTGCCACATGCCGTGGACTGTCCTGCCTAGATAATGATTCCTCCCACCCTATCAGGGAGGCATCCATGGTCACTGTGGCTACTGGAGGGGGTTGAATGAAATGTCTGCCCTGAGTCACCAGTGGGGAGACCATCCACCAAGAGTGGTGTCTTTTGTATATTTCTGTAATCAAGATCATGTGAGACATGGGTAGTTCCTGGAAGGACCACTGCATGATGAGAAGCCACTGAAGGACTCTCATGTGGTAATGCGCTAATGGTACAGGAAGAATGGCAGCTGCCATGGAGCCTAGAGCTTGCAGGACATGTCTGACTTGGACCTTTCTGCTCTGCATTAGAAATGACACTTGTTGGCAAATAGAGAAAACTCTTTCCTGAGGTAACCTTGCAAACATCTGTTTTGTGTTTAATTCTGCTCCTATATATGTAACAGATTGACAGGGCAACAAGGCAGATTTTTCGAAATTTACTGTAATGCCTAGTTGGGTGCAGTTTGATATTGTATAATCCCGTGCCTCTAAGAGTTGATGCCTGGTGGTAGCAGTTAGGAGCCAGTCATCTAGATAGGGAAACACCTGGAATCCTTGACGTCTCAGGTGAGCCGTGACTACTGCCATGCATTTGGTGAACACCCTGGAGGCTGTGGTGAGACCAAAGGGCAGAGCACTGAACTGATAATGACTGGCCCCTACCCGGAAGCGAAGAAATCTCCTGGAGCGTCTGTCCATTTTGATATGGTAGTATGCATCCTGAAGATCTATGGAGCACATCCAGTTGTCCTGACCCAGAAAGGGGAGAATGGACTGCAGTGTTACCATCCAGAACTTTTCTTTTTGTACAGATTTGTTCAATCTGCTGAGATCCAGTATTGGTCTCCAGTCCCTTGTCTTTTTTGGTACTAAAGAGAATCTTGAGTAAGTTCCGGATCCTTGTTGGTCTGCGGGGACTTCCTGAATGGCTCTTTTTTTCTAGCAGTTTTGAAACTTGAATAACTGCTTGATCCCTTAGATTGGGTGGGACATCTGGGATGGACTTTTCTGACTTTAGAGGGGGTTGATGAAAGGGGATTTTGTAACCTCTGAATATGAGAGATAGTACCCATTTGTCTCTTGTTATATTTTGCCAGGCTCTTGGGTACAGGGAAAGACTTCCCCCGACAGCCTCCAGAGGTGAGCAGTCGGGCAACCCGTCAGGGATGCTGGAAGGGTTTGGCAGAAAAAGTTTCTCTTTTGCCCTGATTTTGCGGTCCCCCTCTGCCACGAGGGTGGCGTCTCCTATTGTTGTTGTTTCCCCCTCTGCCCCTGGGGGAAAAATCACCACGTGTGTTAGACAAGGGTCCCTGGGACTTCCGTAACCACATCTTTCCACCCTTCTGACCTTTGAGATAAGGTCTGTTAGGAGTGGAAAAACAGACTCCCATGGCAGAGAGAGTCTTGCCTTCCTGCTCGCACCTGGTAAGCATGTCTTTCACCTGAGGCCCAAAAAGTGAGGAGCCATCAAAGGGAGTATTTATGAAGGACATCCGAAAGGGTTCCGCAAATTGACACAGCCACAGCCAAGCATGTCTCCTGAGAGCCACTCCTGTACCTGCGGCTCTGCTCGCTCCATTGGCTGCATAGGAAATCAGCCTCATGGAGGAGTTGGCTATAGAATTAAGAGTCACAAACTGGGAAGCTATTTAGGCTGATGCTCCCTCAGCTGTAGGATCTTGTAGGGTATCTCCAAGCTCTTTTAGGAGATCCCTTTGAAGTCATGTAAAATGAGAGAGATAATCCAGGAACCTCATTGAGAAGGTCGCTGAGGAAAACATTCGCTTCCCATATCTGTCCATCGTCCTAGACTTTTTGTTTGGTGGATGGATAGACAAATAAGTTTCTGCTAACTCTTTCTTGGTAGCTGCTGCTACCACCATGGCATCAACTGGCACACCTTTAGAGAGAAATTGTTTGTCCTGGGGGGCTGTTATGAACTTATTTGGTCTCCTCGGAGTAGGTTCCACAGAATCCGGAGCTGTCCAAGCCTTTTGAGCCACTACAGACATGAGTGGATCAAAAGGCAGAGACACCCAGGAGGTGGAAGGTCGGGAACCGAATGCCTCCAGGTATACAGGCTCATCCTCGGTAGGGGCTAGGGAAGACCAGCCACCCCTCTGCCTAAGCATTTCAAGGATGTCCGAAAAGGAAACATCTGCAGAGGGGGACCTGGGGGACCCTTCCAATTCATCCAGGTCTGTATCTCAGGTGACAGACTCAGGGGAGTCTAGGTGCTTTCTGTTGCACTTCTTCATCCGAGGAGGCTCCTTTGAGTGATCAGGGAGGCCTCCGAAGAAGAGGGGTCACCCAATGGGGTGTCCTGGGGCATAGTTTCCCTACGCTTCTGGGCAGGAGGAGGAGCAGAGGTTGGCACAGGCACCACAAGAGAAGGAGCCAATGGGATTGATAGTAGGGCTGCACCAGGGGACAGCACACTCCGCAGATCTCGAAGGTGTCACGATCCCAAGGCAAAGAAAGCTCCGGCTCCGAAGAGACGGGAGTCTTTCTCCACATCGAGGGCGATGGCTCCGAGGCCAATGTGGGAGCCAAGCTCACCTGCGCCGAAGCTCCGAGAGGGAGACCAGGGTCAGATAAGGGATCGATGCCACTTCCCCTCCCAGAGCTGACTAGAGAGCTTCGGCGCCCAGATCCCTCGATGGACAGAACAATCAAGGTGATCGGAGTCGACGTCAGAACTGAAGAGGAGGTGATCAGCGTGGTCGGTTATACTATCAGCGCGTCCATGGTCTCCGGCTCCGAACTAAGTGTAGTCGGAGGAGGAATGGAGATGGAGGCGGATGGAGCCACAATCTGCTGAGGTGGGCTGGAAAGTAATTTCGCAAGGGCCTGTGATTTAAGCAACCTCCTGACTACTCTCTCCACGTCTTGATCCGATAACCTGGAGGATCTAGAGGAGTGGGATGAAGAGCGATGACTGCGTTCACTTCCTTATAAGGGTGACTGTGGCACCGAGTGGATCGGCTCCAATAAAGGAGACCTTGCTTGCCTGTGGCTCCGAGACGGCTCCAAGGTGGCAGTTGGAGCCAAGGGAGGCGAAGATTTGTCGATGCTAGTTAGCACCAACAAACTTGGTTCTTCAAGCCCAGGAGTCAGTTCTGAGGACGGAGCCGATGGCTTGACAGACTTAGAGGATTTCACTGGCTGAGAACCTTTAGCTGGGGAATCCTGTGGTTTCAATAATCCTGGAAGGATTAATTTGTTGTTGCGCTCCTGCAGGACCCTTGGACTAAATGCATGACAGATAGAGCAGGAGTCCTGCAGGTGCACAGCCCCTAAACAATAAACACAGCTAGTGTGCCCATCTGTCAGAGACATTTTCTGATAGCATGAGTCATACTTTTTGAAGCCAGAAACTTTGGCCTCTTTAGACATGTTACACTACTATACTAAAAAACAAGCAGTTTTTTTCCGAGATCTGGGTAGCTGACACTGGGCATTCTGAGATAAGGGTTAGCCTCAGGCCAGTAAATAGCTCTTGAGCTTTAGAAGTAGGCTGAGTCAGAGCCGAACCCAAACAGCAAGAACGAAGGCGAGATGGGACAACCTAACATATAATGTTATCATAAAGCTTCCATGGAGAATGAGAGGAAACAGATTCTGAAGTGTCAATATCTTGAAATTTTGAACTTTCACAGACAGATTTAGAAAGGAATAACTAGAACCAGTCTCCAAGAAGACTCCTTTCAAAACAAACATTCTGGAATAGAAGCATTTGTCCCTTTGATTTAATGCCTACTGTTCTTTGACTCCTAGGGTGAGTAAGTGTTGAGGAACCTGAAAGGAGGTATTTGGATCCAGTGCCAATTGTATCCCTCCCAAATCATATTTATCACCCAAACATTTGCAACAATTTGTTGCCAAAGTGAAATATATACAGAGCCAGTTTGCTGGGATAGATTTTGAGAGATAGGGTTAGCAGTGGGGTAGGGGAAAGAATGTTGGTGTAGTCATTTGAAAGTTATAGACTGTCCCGTTTTAGGAAAGGATCCTTTTTTTTGTTTCCTTCCTGTCATCTTTTTTTGTTTCCATGTTAGGCTTGAGAAGGCAGGGGTTATTTGTTTTGTTTCTTAGATATGAAAGAGGATCTGTGAGATTTGTAAAAAGGGGGTGGGTACTGAAAAATCTTGGAAGTTCCTTCAATTAGTTTAATTCTCTCATCAAATTGATGATCTGAGTAGCTAAGCCAAATAAAACATGCTTATCTACAACTGAATTCAAAATTTCAGACTTTACCACATTAGAAAACTTTTAATTATGTACCTAGGCTTACCTCCTCAAAATTGAAACAGAAGCAGTGGCCTTAGATGCATTATCTGCACTATCATACACACTCCTTAAGGCATGTTTAGATGCTTAAGAAATGAAAGAACATTAGTACTGAAATAGGCGTTAGCTTCAGCAGGAAGCATGGTAGTTAATTCTCTCAAACTGTCTTCATAAAAGAGTACAAACTTCCACACGTGGCTCAGATAGTTAAGAATTCTATATTCCAAAGAAGAAGAAAAACTATTTTACCAAATCTATCTAGTATCTTCCCCTCCTTGTCCACAGGGGAAGGGTTAGAGAACACCAACAGACTGTTCTCAGCTGACAAAGATATAGATATGGCAGCAGGGTCACACAAAGTGGGAAAATAAATGTTTGTTAGTTTGAGAAACATTACACAGTCTACCTGCTTTTTCTGGGGACTGAAGGTTGAGAATCAGGGTTACTACAGGCAGCATTAAATACATCTTCCAAAGCTGGCACTAATGGAGGACTGGGGGTAGAATGAGACATATTTACTTAAAACATATATCCTTCAGTGCAGAAGGAACATCCATTGTTCCCACAAAAAAAAAAAACTTTTCATTTGCCCTTGATATATTCTGAGAAAACGAAAATTCCTCCAAAGCAGGTTGTGAGAACCAATTAGAGAACTGGACTTGTGAAACTGTAGCAGAAGAAGCCCTGTCACTATCTATGTCAGAATCTTCTCATGTGTTCTTCAGGAATGTTTCTGCTGTTTTTTTATAGGCATAGTAATCCAGGTACCAGGATTAACAACCTGTAACAATTTATTAGCCATGGTAAGAAAATCATCTTTTCTAATAGACACCATGTCTTCAGATGAACAATGCATAATCCTTTGATTTTTCTTTACATCTATCTCTGATGACTAACTTGTAGAAGGCATTTCTGCCCCATCAACTGGTCTCATTCTCTGGCTACATTCAGCAGCATCCCCAGTAAGTGTCCATGCCCTAGAAAAGATGGGTCTCCCATGCTCAGTTTGGACATGGGAATAGGGAAAGCGGACATAGCTGACCCCCCCGGTTCATGGTGGCCTAAAGGATTGCATCAGTGGAAGCCACAGAGGTAAGTGAGTGGTTTAAGGAATGACTACTGGCCATTAAAGAGTCACCCACCATTGGCTGAGACACTGGGTGCCACAGAGTCGGCAAGGGCTCTTTGATAAGTTCTTTTTTATTTCTAGTAACAACTGAAGGCAGACCAGTATGAGTGGGGTAAGTATTCATGCTGTGACCAAAGCGGATGTTTCAGATGCGGTATGCTTCACTTGAATGAGTTGATCGGAAGGTCATTTGTCAAATAGTGTCCACAAGTAGCATACTTACACTCACATACTCAGTTCCTTAAACACTGTAATGAATAAAAAGCATACTAAATTCCTGTCAGAAATACCTTACGATAAAACTCAACTTGTCAGAAAAAATGACATGTAACTTGTTACCAATACAAGCACTAACATACCCCGTAGTAGTTCTTGCCAGTATGAAACACTAGGACAGCTGAACTTTATTTGGGGTTAATCAGAGTCTCTTTAGTTGATGGCAGGTGTGCACCCAAGAAGACTGAATGCTATAATTGAATCAAAAGGTGCTTCAATGAAGTATTAGTATACGGGTATGCACACACAACAAAGTATTAGTTTAAGGGTGTGCACACTTATGCAACCAGCGTATTGTACGTTTTTTAGTTTTTATATTTTTTCCCCTAACAGATTTGTTTGTTTTTCAATTGAATTATACAGGTTGGTTATAGGTCACATTAAAGGTGGGAAAAGTTTCAAAATGATTTATTGTGGTCTCATTTTTTTATAGAAGTTCATAGGTTAGTACTAGGCTAACTACTCTTGTGAGCCATTTTAAACCTAGTCAATTGCCCAATGTGAGAATCAAACCCTGCATCTTGTGTCTGTAAGGTAAACGCCTTAACCATTATGCCAACCTCCCGCCCTATCACAAAAACCTGGCATTTTAATAGGGGTGTGTAAACTTTTTATATCCACTGTATGTTAATAGAAGGATATTGGGTTTCTTAAAAGGGTAGCACCACTAAAGAGTTAAACAAAATAAATAGAAAAGAAAAATAAAGAAAAAAAATGCTATTAAAAGACATAATTATGCCTGGAAGGGTTCCCTGCTGGGGACTTATCTGCCAGAATGAAGCTGAAGGCTGGGCTGCTGCTCTTGTGAAGCCTCAGAACTGCTTCTTTACAAGGTGGCAAAAAAGTTCTTAAGTTTCTTCACCCGTGACTGCTGATTTTCCCTCCCCCAGGCTGTCCAGTCAGTAATCACAGTGATGGTCTGAGAGGCAGCTACAGCTTTTGAAAGCTTGACTGTTATGTCTTCGGCAAGACAGGACCCATACAGCCTAAACACTACTACAGCAGTGCAAATGAACATTTTGAAATACTGAGGATATTACAAACTGCTTATAGTCACTTGCAAAGTTTGGGGATACAGTGAGGGATGTTTAAGTAGATGGAGCATTATTCATAAGGCCTGATAATTAGTTGCTTTATTTCCAGAATAAGTTAGATGTAGAGGTGTATTTGGTTTGTTTTTGTTTAACATAGCATACTTTAGCACTGTTTGTTTCCATTCTTGTAGATTTTCTTAAAGATAGGAAGTTGTTGTGCAACTGATTATTATGTGGAGCTTGTTTCCAGCTATTCCAGGCACTGTTTCTTGCTTTTTATAAGTTTGATATCAGCTGTTAGCCAAGGACACCATTTACCTTTGCCTAGTAAGGGGGAAAATGAGAGTCCTGTATTGTTGCTTGCATGCCAATGTTGTTGTGTCTTTCAGCTTTTCCCGGTTAGGGGTCGCCACAGCGGAACACCGATCTGCTAATGATTGGTAGTTAATTTTTACATGCCAAGTTACCAACCCTGACGCACAACCTTTAACGAGGGTACACCCATTCGCGCATGTCTCCACGCAGAAGACGCTCTAGCTGAGAATCGAACCAGACAGCGTCTTACTGTGAGGCGACAACGCTACCACAGCACCACCACCGCCAATAAGTAGTTGAATTCTATGGATGAGTTAGATTGATGTGTGTGTGTGTGTGTGTTTTATATATATATATATATATATATATATATATATATATATATATATATATATATACATATATAGTATACTCCAATCAATTCTAACTGCAAGTCTTTTTAAGATTGCTGGTGTTGTGGGAAGGGTCTTGAAATTATTATTTGTGGATGCAGTTTAGCTGTTTTAAAGCTCCAGTGACAGCTGATTGGAGAGTAATTGCTTAAACTGTTTTGTAGTATGTTTATCTTTTAGCAATTATGGTTTATATTGATAATTAGTAGGTCAAGGGTAGAACTATTGTCAGTAAGTGTATTAGGTCTGAGTGTTTTTCAGACTGAAGTCTTGCAATGTTTTTTTTAATTATTATTATTATTATTATTATTATTATTATTATTGTTATTATTATTATTATTACTATCATTATTATTATTATTATTAATATGAAGTGGGCCGGTGGCATGAACACTGAAGTCCCAGAGAAAAATACATTTCCTGGGAATCCCTCTAGGGTACATATGTTGAATCAGTATCTGCATTTGTGTTACAGAGGAAGGGAGTGGTATGTACACTGTACTAATGGGTAAAGGTTTATGATCATCTTATGATGTGTATTGCTAACCAGCTAGGAAATTTGTCTTTATTTGTGCTGGATAGAATATAGTTGATTAAATCACTGGATGAGATTTGTTTTATTAGGAAAATTTTGCCACCCACTAATCTACAGCAAGGGGCAAAAGTTACCTTTACTTCACATTTCTGTAATTGCTAAAATATGTGGGTGTCCGTAATGTGCCATGATTCTAGAACTGACCATTTGTTATTTATGCTACCTATATTAATAATGCATTAATTGTAAGGGTCCTGGATTTTTATGAATGTCTCCCAAAAGTAGTATTTCTGAGAGAAGGTAGAGAATCACAGACTTAATGACTCTGTTATATTTTTTAAGATTGTTTATTAATTTGGAGTAAATTATTTTTGACAATATACTGACACTTGTTTATGTATGTTAATATCTTTAAATGATCTTTGTAGAGTGGTGGAGTTGTAATGATAATTTGTGTGTGCTGCTTTAGAATGTGTTTATAGGATGCTAATGGCTGACAGGGGAATGTGCCTGTAAGGGGAACACTAATGAACAGTAGTGTACATGTGACTGTGACTGCTGGTGTCCTAGAGACCTAAGACATGCTAAGTTAAGATGTGGGACATTTAAAGTTACTGCAGGATTGGGTGTATGGTGTGGCTTACTCTTGGTGATGTTTATATTCGGTGTAGGATTATAATGTTATGTTTTACTTACTTTCTGGAGAAAGTGGGGCCTATGAACCAATAGTTATGGTAAGTTAGGGCACGAGTGCATGTATGACATGTAGGCTTTAAGGGGGATAGATAGTAATACTGAAGTATATATATATATATATATATATATATATATATATATATATATATGCATGTATATAACAGATATGGAGGTGGAAACAGTATTTTAGCTCTGTATATGTTTTGTGATGATGGAAGTATCTATTTACATTTGTTTACTGGCATGATCCGACTGGGCAGAGCTGCTTTTCAGTGGAAACCCGGAGAGAAAAGCTCCATATAAATTTACACAAAACAATAAGATTTAACTATACAATTCTGAAATAGTTGTACAGCAGAAAATAAACAAAAAAATCAACAATTTAGAAATACATATGAGCAGCAGGCATTAAGCAAAATTTAACAATAACAATACGAGTACACCCTGCATAATGAATTGCGATAGATTATGCAGCACAAACAGAATAAGATTGGTAGGAGCATGGAAACAAAACAGTCCGAAGAGATGATGAAGGAATGAGAGAGAAAGTATAGAATATCATCTGCGGTCAAAGGAAAAAGCTGGAATAGTTAATATAGGACTAAGAGAGAAGAAATAATGTTTTAGCTAGGTGTGGAGCAACAGCAAGTCCAATTATCCAGGAGATGTATTTTTACAACTTTTTATAAGATTTGTGTGAAAGGTCTACTCTTATAGGGAATGGAATGGCATTCCACATTTTTGAGACATGACATGAGAACACAGTCTTCTGCAGAGTTATTTGATTTGGTCACATTTAGTAAGTCTTTATCACTTGGTCGTAGGGTTCTGTTTGGAATATACTAAGAATAATGGCCAAGCTTGGGCATTTTTCAGGGTTATGAATTAGAGTATGTGTCATATTTATTTGAGAGTAAGACAAGCAGTGAGGGAGGTCTAAACAGAGGAGCTTTTTTAGGGCTAATAAATGGTGTGACCTGTATGGTAGCCTCACTGAGAATTTTACTAATTTTCGATAGCAGTGTTTTAGTAGGTTCAGTTGGGTGGTGTGTAGATTGATAAGTATGGAGGGCCCCCATACAGAAGGGTTGGAATTAGGTATGCTGTGGCTATATTTACTTTTGCTCCTTCAGTTAAAAATGAGTTAATTGCAGAGATGACCAAGTTTTTAACGCATTTGTTTTTACTGTTTCTTTTATATGAAGATCAAATTTCACATTTTCATCAATTAGTTCTCATAACAGCTTGTAGTATGAAACAGTTTCAACTCTGGTGTTACCAGAATCGATTATGGTGAAGTTGGGTTTGTTCTCATAGAATGTTTTAGGAGTACAGAGGTGAAGTGTATTTTTTTGGGGGGGTGGGATTCAATAGATGTTGGGAGTTATAGAGCAAAGTCTCTCTAGAAATCTATCATTTTTCAAGAGTTTGACCTTAACAGATGAGTGCTGAATCATCTGCATACTATATAATAGAGGCATATTTGGTTGATTTGTGTAGACCATTAAAGAAAATATTAAATAAGAGTGGTCTTAGGATGGAGCCTTGTGAAACCCCTAAAGATATACAAAGAAAGGAAGAGATGTTGGTGGTTCATTTGACTGCTTGCTGTCTGTCAGATAAGTAAATCTAGAACCATGACAGGGATGGACTGTCTAGTCCAAGGGAGAAGAGTCTGCTAAGAAGTTAAGGAAGGGACATCATATCAAGGGCAAAGAATACTGCCGATATTAGTTTGCCTGTGCTATGGTCCTGGTTAATGTGATTACAGAAATTGAGGAGTGCAGTGTTAGTACTGTGATGTGGGCAGAAGCTATGTTGAGCAGGAGAGAGTAGATAATTTTCCAGTATATATTCTAGTAGTTGGCAATGGATGTATTTTTCTAGGATTTTTTTCTGGTGAGGGATAGCAATGGGCCGATAGTTGCTGAAGTCTGTAGAGTGCCCATCTTTGTGAAGTGGCAAAAATTTCTTCTAGAATACAGGAACATGGTTCTCTCTGATGGAGCAGTTGATTAGAATGCTTACTGAGTAGGTTATTCCAAATCCGCGGTGGTACAGCGGTAGCGTTGTTGCCTCAAAGCAAGGTTCTCCCATTCGATTCTCGGCTGGAGTGCGGGGAGTGCCTTCTGTGTGGAGTCTACATGTCCTCCCCATGGTTGGGTGAGCATTCGAAAGACATATGTGAATGGGCGTGCCTTCGTTGAAGGTTGAACGTCGAGCTGGCACCTCGGCATTCGTGAAAATCTACTGCCAATTGGACAAACAATAAATGAGTAGGTTATTCCATCTGCTGCTAGTTTAATATATTCAGGAGGAAAGTTATCTGCAACAAGAGTGTTAGGTTTAAGTTTGAGGAGAAGTTTTTTGATGAAGGAGGTTTGCATAGGTTTGAGAGGTATTAATTTGGGTTGTTGAATGGACTCTTGTATAGATACAGAAGTAGCAGTTGTGTCTTTTAAGAGTGAGGCAACTGTCTGAATGAAGAAAGTGTTGAACTGTCCAGCTGTAATTTCTGTGAAATATATATATATATATATATGGGCCAGATTCAGGAAGGCTTACACGGAGTTCAAGAGTAGTGTAAGCCTCCGTGTAAGCCTCCCGATTCAGGTACAGCCCAAACCTCCGTGTAAGAGACAGCTAACACGTCTCTTACACGGACTGGGCGTGGAAATGCTCAATACCTCATTTGCAGCTCCAAGATATGCAAATGAGGTATTTGAGCGATCCACGAAGCAGAAACCAGTCCGTGTAACGGACGTGTTAGCTGCAGAAATGTACTCAGCTGACAACTGAGTACATTTCTGCAAAATCAAAAACGGAGCTATGTCAGCTCCAAATAAAGGGTGCATATGTGTCATTAAGCATGCCAATGGCCAAATATGTGGCCATTGGCATGAAAAAGTGTTGCAAAAATAAGTTATTTAACTTTTTTTCCACGGGATTTTTGTGTTTAACTGCAGCGCACCAGCAAACGGGTGCGCTACCTAAAACTGAAAACCGAAGCTTATAAGCCCACAATTGTGGGATTTATGTATCACATGGAATGTCAATGGAGGGACTTGCAGACTAAAAACAATATGGCCTCCGTTTGGTGGTTGTCAAGGGGGGGAAGCTCCGTGTAAGATATGTAACTAAGCATTACTAGGCAATCCTATGTAAATGAGGGTTACAATACTGAATCACACTGCCACATAGGTAATGAGCACTTTCTGAGTAGTGTAAGAGTTAGAGAAGAGGGAGGAACAGAGTAAGAGGTAGGTGACATCACGGAGGGGAAGGATAGAAAGAAATGTACCAGATTGGAGGGCAATGTAAGGTAACAGATGACAGACAGACATCAGGGAGGGAGGTGTGTCCCAACAGAACACTAGGAAAGTCAAGAAATTGAGGGTATACACTATCCCTACACTCAAAGTTTCTTGATATACGTGTATGCGCTCCTGCAGCAGATTGTTGAGCTGTGCAGGCCACACCTCACACACAGAACCAACAGAGGGGAACCCATCCCAGTGGAAACCAAGGTATGTGTTGGCCTAAGAATACTAGCAACAGGTACCTTCCAGAGACCAACTGGTGATATGATGGGGATATCACAGGCATCAGCCTCCAGGGTACTGCACCAGTTCCTGGATGCCATGTCACCACATGTCAGTGATCATATATATGTCCCTAATGACCGTGAGGTTGTGGCCAGCAATATGCGTCTCTTCCAGCAAATAGCGGGATACCCTGAGGTGCTGGGTGCAATAGACTGCACGCACATACGCATCAAAGCACCAGCCGGTGAGCGGGGTAGAGTCTACATTAACCGCAAGAGATACCCCTCCATCACCTGCCAGGTCGTGTGTGATGCCCAGGGCATAATAATGAATGTGTGTGCTGGCTGCCCTGGGAGCTACCACGATTCCCACATCTGGCATCTGACGCAGCTGTACCAATCATTTGCCAATGGAGACTTCCCACACGGACACCTAGTGGGGGATGCAGGTTATGCACTTGAGCCGTGGCTGATGACACCCATCAGAAATGCACACACACCTGAACAGGAACGCCATAATGAGGCACACGCACAAACACGTAATATCATAGAGCGTGTGTTTGGGCTGCTCAAGTCACGGTTCCAGTGTCTGGACACATCTGGTGGAGCTTTGCAGTACACACCAACTACATGTACCCAAATGATCATGATATGTGCTATGCTACATAATATGATCCTGCGGAAACAGCTGCAGCAGGACCAGCACAGGGCTGGGCCAAACATCCCCCCACCATTGCCAAGGCCACCACAGGCAGGGGTTGACTCGGAGGAGGAACAACCTGACCTTGTCCCAGTAGGCAGAAGGAGGTGTGCCCAGTATGCCCTGGCCTTGGCAAAGAGGCAATGCATAGCACATATGCTTGGTCAGTAGGAACACTGGGACTGATACCCGCTCTGACTCACTCATACAGTAACAGGGATGCCTAACATGACACAACCTGCTTCCAAATGTACAGGGAGTGTAGTATGTGTATCCGACAGAGGAGGCCCTGCAGCACCACCTGAGGCATGAATGCCATGTGTTAAGTAATGTAATATCATGTACAATATGCACACCTGAGGACCCCAACTAACATCCATATCCACGCATATGACCCTGTGGAAACAGCTGCACGTCATACAGTGATGTACATGTGCAAAAACATGGAACAAGATACAAAATGAGGGTGTCTAGCAATAAATAGCATGGATAACCACACACCCATGTTTGTACCACAACAAGAAGCAACATGGAATAGCCATGGTCAAAAAACAATGGCTAAAACCGACTACTACTATATAGCCTGCTGCAGACCACTGTCCTAATAGCAGGAACTGCCCCAGGCCTATGTCCATAGGTTCATACTAGGCTATCTGCCCTAGGGCATTAATAAGCCTAGGCCAGAGTTTTGTGGCATCTGCCACCCCTGCAAGTTGATGGATAATATGCCCATTATTTTGTTGTGCCTCTGTCAAGCAGTGATACTGAGGTTATCCCTGGGGTATACCCGCAATCTCCCATCCATTGGTCAAGATCTCACTTGAACAAAGCCAGTGAGGTTCTCAGCCCCTCATGTACCAGGATGTTGTTCCACAGCATATGGACTCTCTGGGTGATGAATCTGTCCCTCCAGCACATCCTATTAATATCTGTGTTGAGGTTTAGGTCTCCTGCCCTTGTAGTTCTGATGGATGTAGAGGTCTTGAGGTGAAGCATGTTCATAAAGTCTGGGTTGGACATAGCCTTGTATGTTAGGCACAGATCACCTCTGAGCAGTCAGTAAGTGACTGAATACAGCTGGAATTCCTTCAGTCGGGCAGCATAAGAAATATGTTTGAGACCCTTTCACCTCCTGTCAAGGAATTTGTGGGCCCATCCAATCTGAATGGGGCAGTGTATGCAATCATTGGTGTGATGAGTACAGGGAACGATGACCTCCCTTGATCTAGATGTGAATCACTGCATGATGAGGTGGCCAATGTAGAAGGCCTTCCAAACTACCCTGGCAATGTGAGTGTCAAGCAAAGGTCACTGTCAACCTGGGTGCCCAGGTCCCTGATAACCTACGTTGTGCTTAGAGGATTGCCACCTAGATGGGAAGTAGTGGTAACCTTGTTCTTCCTGAAGGGTATGGCTATGCATTGTTTAGTGTTTAATGTAAGGCCATGGCCGTGGCACCAGTTATCTGTGTCTATGAGACCCTTCTGAAGGATGTCTGTGTCAGATGGGTTTCCAGCTATGCTTCCCAGTTTGCAGTCATCTTCAAACTTTGTCAGCCATAATCCTCCTGTGTTTGCTCGTACTTCTGAAAAGTAGATACTGAACAAATGTGGGCCCAGGACTGAGCCCTGTGGGACACCACTTGTGACAGCTCTGGAGTGTGAACTGGCACCAGCAACTTTGACCCTGTGTGTTCCGTCACTTAGCCAGTTTGCAACCCATGCTGTGATGTATGGGTTCACAATTAAGCTGGTGATGTTTTCAATGATACCTGAGTGGGGTATTGTGTCGAAAGCCTTTGCCAGGTCAAGGTAGGCTGTGTGGACTGCCTTGCCCACGTCAATGGCCTGGGTGAGTGTTTTGAAAAAGTCAACCAAGTTTAAAAGGCATGATCTGCCCTTGACAAAGCCAAACTGGATTGGATCCAATGTCTGCAAGTCCCCTATGTCTTCATTTAGAATTCCCATTATGATCCTCTCCATAGCTTAGCAGAACAGGCTTGTCAAGCTGATGGGATGGTAGTTTCTGGGGTTGGTGGAGGCACCTCCTTTGTGAAGTGGGTCCACCATTGCTGTATGCCACTCCTTGGGAACATATCCTGAGGTGAGGCTAAGATTAAACAGCTGCCCTAACTGTGGGTGTAATTACTCATTGAGTTCATGGAGCACACAACTGGGGACACCATCTGGTCCCATGGATAAAGTGTTTTCTGCCTTGGATTGAGCAGTTCCCACCCCAGCAGTGGAGATGTTTGAGGGGCTACAATTCTCTGGTGTACATACCCCCAGTTGGGGAGGGGAGAAATCTGCACTGAACCTGTCAGTCAGTATGTTGCCAATGTCTGTAGGTGCAGTGATATCAACATTATTCTGAACTAAGTCTGAGCATATCTGGGAGTTTCCTCCCAGGTTTCAAACATAGGTAAAAAGGCCTCATGATTGTCCCTGGAGTCCTGAGTGGGTTTACTCTCAAAACATGCCTCGGATGATTGTATGGGGAACCCAGTGTTTTACTCACAATGAGCAGGGTGTCTTCCCCTCACGGATTACGCTCTATCTTGTAGTAGCTCCTTCCTTGTGTTGTACAGCTTGTTTATGGCTAGGGTCCACCAGACTGGATGCTTGCCTGTGGTACAAAGAGTCATTATTATTTGGGATTGCCTGAACCATGCAGTCCTGGAGGTGCTGGTAGAAGGCATTTCTAAGTGATACAGTGGCTTGGGTAATGGTGTCTGCTGGCCTGGGGGCCTTGAAAGAGACCACACCAGTCCTCAGAAATGTGAAGTCGGCATTTGAGAAGGTCTTCACCGTTTCATTTCCCATCTGGGGTGTGGGTGGGATGTGGACTCCCACTGAGAATAGTCCATGATCTGATCTCACCAATGATGGGTATATGTCTGGTGTTGAACAGTGTGACCCCATGTTCGTGATGATGTGTTCTAGTATGTTGCCTCCACTTGAGGGGATTGGGACCAGTTGTTCCATGGCATTTCAGTGTATGAACTCTTGGAACCTTTGTGTTAGAGTGTTGTGGCATGATTAGTGATCCCAGTCTATATGTGGATAGTTGGAATCACCCAGTAGGATGGTGTTTTGAGATACATTTATCCCCTTCAGTGTTTGCAGGATAGCTGTGTGAGGTACCTGAGTTTGAGCGGGTGGCATGTAACATGCTACAAACTGCAGAGCAGTCTTGCCTACGGTCACTGGCACCTGGATGGTCTCTGATGCATCGTGTGTTGCCACCAACCATGAGGTGAGGGTGTCCTTGATGAATATGGACACCCACCATCCTTCTTGGTGTTGTCGGGATGCTGGTGCCGGAATGCATGATATGAGGTAACACCCGATAGTGCCGGGGTGCTGTCAGAAGCTGTGAACCAGGTTTCAGGCACAGCACAGACATCAATGTGCTACATACTGAGAAGGGCATAGAGTGTGTGCAGCTTGAGGTTGAGACCTTGGGCATTGAGCAGCATTACCCTTAGTGTCTTTCCTTTACTGTGTTCTAGGGTGGTAGGTGTAGAATCTGAATCTTGCATAAAAAAGGCACAATGGGGGTGGCAAGAGCATCATCTGAAATCCGAAGCCCAGGGGTGACAGGTGCAAGCCGTCCCTTGCAAATCACCGTGGCCTGTCCAGCATGTCATCCCAGGCAGACAGACATTGGACCCCCCTTAGAATGACACCATAGTCTAAGCAAAATACTACAGCTGATCATCTTGTCTCTGTTTATGTGGCATCATACTTGGTGAAGGTAGGATACTGCCGAAGGTCAGAGTCATACCTGCCTGGCCTACATAATCAGAGGGATCCTCTATGTCTCTTTCCATGTAGTCCAGGGAGGTACATCTCAGGTCGTTCACACCAGCATGGATTATGACTGGGTCAGACCTGTACTTGCAGTTTAGTGACCTGAGTGCTTGCATTATGTGGTGGATTCCAGTGCCCGATAGGCAGCTTACTGTGACCTCCTCTGTACCTGATCTGGTGAGTGGGACATCAGTGTGTCTGACTATGGAGTCACCTATGACAAGTGTGTCCGGCATTGTGTTTGGCCTTAAGGGCTGTGACTGTTTGGCACACCAACTCTGTGGTCAATGTGTTGCATGTGCTGTGCCCTGTGGAGGCAGTTGTGTGAGTGTCTGCTGTGGTGGCCACCGCCATTCTGGTAGACTTCTGATCAGAGCCTCCGAGTGTCTCTGTGTGTCTATGTGTATGATCTTAAGTTGTGACAGTGCCATGTGAGACTGGATTAAAGATGTGTGTGTGGTTACCTTCACCCTCTCTCTGGTCTTGCTAGTCCTATGTTGAGAGAGCTCAGCCTCCACTTTGGCTATATAGTTGCATCTCTCACATGTATGTGTGTTTTATGGCAGAAGGAGAGGGTTGTCAGTGTACATGAGGCAACTGTAACAGTGCCTCAATATTCCCAGGTTCACCCGCTGAGCAGGAGAGGACACTAGCAACTGATCCCTAGACATGCTAGAAGGAATAGACAAAACAATGTTGGAATACAGGGAGATATCAAGCCCCCCAAGCCACATCATACTGTTTTATTGACAATAGCTACACATACACCAGTGTTTCATAGTGTCATAGTGTACTACTAGGCTATCTGCCCTAGTGCATGTATAAGCCTAGCCATAGTGATGTGGCTATTGCCACCCCTTATAGTGGTAATACGTGTACAGAATAGATTCTGAATATTGTGCCTCTGACTTTGTAGTGACACATTATGACCCCCTTACGTAATTGAATAACATGACTGTGTCTCTGTCTAGTCTGTGCCTCCGTCTCATATGCAGTTGTCCAGATGTCTCCTGAAGAGAGTCAGTGAGGGACTCTGTCAAACATGAACTGGGATACTCTGCTAGAGTGTGAGATGCCTCTGAGTTATGACTCTGTCCCTCCAGCATGTCCTATACATGTATGTGCTGAGGTTCAAATACTCAGCTCTCATGGCTCTGGTGGATTTGGATTGCTTGCAGTGGAGTATGTCCACCAAATCCTGATTGGACATGGTCTTGTATGTCAGGCATAGGTCACCTGTAAGTATGCGGTATGGCACTGAACAAAGCTGGACTTCCTCTATTCTGGAAGCATATGACATGTGTTGAAGAACCCTGATCTTCATGGTAGGTACTTTTCGGGTGCAAAGGTGCAAAAGGCAGGATCTGCCCTGTACAAAGCTGAACTAGGTGGGAACAAGGGTCCGTAGGTCAGTAATGTGTCTGTGTAAGAGCTCCATGACTCCTCCCATATCTTTGCAGACAAGGCTGGTTAAGCCTGTGTGGTGGTAGTTGCCATGGTCTGTGGAGGCATCCCCCTTGTGGAGTGGGACCACTGTTGCCGTATGCCAGTGTTCAGGTACATATCCTGTAGCAAGACTAAGGTTAAATAGCAGTTGTATATATGGGTCCAGCCCCTTCTGGAGTTCACATAGCATGCAACTGGAGATACCAGCTGGTCCCATGGATGCTGGGTACTTGTCTTTGCTGAGTGTGGCTCTCACATGGACATCCAAGATGACAGTGAGGTTACATACAGCAGTGATAACTATCTTGTTTTGGGGGTGAGGGAGGGGGTAAATCGCACTGAAGCTGTCCGCCGGAATGTTGCCAATATCTGTCAGGTCACTGTGATATATGTTGTTGTGTACCAACTCTGAGCATATCCGAGGGTTCACAACCAGGTGTCTGACATAACTGAAGAAAGCAGTGTGGTTACCTTCATTGTCTTTGGTGATTTATGTCCCCAAGTTGACCTTGCATGCCTTTATGAGATAATGTAGCTTTCTACTAGTGCTGATCACAGCTGTCTTCCCTTTTGGAGATGTAGCTCTGTCTTGCATTAGTAACCCTCATCTGTCATACAGTTTGTTTATGGCTGGGGTCCACCAGACGGGACACTTTCCCTTTGTGGAGAGGGTCCTGTTTTCAGTTGTGATTGTATGGTCCATGCTGTCTGACATCTAGCTAAGGGGAGGTCATTCTGGTTCTGCAGTTATCTTTCATCAGCATTAGAAATGACCACAACAGCCCCTGTGGGGTGTACCTCATGCACACACATCCAGCACCTGTAAGGTCCACAACAGTACCTCACCAGGAGTATGACAGAGCTGGAACACATGTAATGTGTAGTCTGATTAAACAGAGTGCAGCTCCACACACTGCCATGCTGTCCACCCAGATGCAAGCTGTGCCTGATGTAGAAAGCCATGTCCAAGCTGGAATCAATGCACATGCTGCACCTTGTACAATCTGAATGGCAGGGAGCTATGCACATGAGGGACCTGAACCCCAGCACTGACATATATAGGACAGGCTGTACTGCATTATCCAAAACACAGAAGCCACCCCACACATGAGTAAACTACCAGTACAGGTTGTCCATAGAGACACTGGTTGAGTCCCTCAACAGGAATCCTAATGAGTGGATGGGAGATGGGAGGTTTACCCTGGGTATCAATGTTATGTCACAGGTAGACAGAGGCACAGTATACTAAACAAGACATATGACATGTCGAACTACGCTTACAATGTGTTGATGGACAAACACATTCTCCGACTAGCATTAGGTCAAGATACCTCTTGAACACAGCCAGCAAGGTGCTCTGCCTCAAATGGACCAGGATTGTATTCCACAGCATAGGAGTCTCCGAGTGATAACTCCATCCCTCCAACATGTCCAACATACATCCCTGCTAAAGTGTAAGTCACCTGCACTAGTGGTTCAGGTGGATCTTCTGAGTCTGAGGTGGAGCATGCCCATTAATCTCTGTTTGGACATGGCCTCGCATGTCAGGCACATGTCACCTCTAAGCAGACGGTATGTGAGTGAATAGAGTGTGAGTGTCGTCAATCTGGCAGCATATGACAGCTGTTGGGGTTCCTTGATCCTTTAGGTGGGGACAGTCAGGGTGTCTCCAATTGCTGCAGATGTTGTGTGAGATACAGCCAGAATAGGGCATTCGACTTGATCACCAGTCTGATAAGTGAAGAGTACAGGGGAACAATGACCCACTAGATCTGGATGTGAATCCCAGCCTGATCAGGTGGGCAATGTAGAAGGTCTTCCTAGCCACTTTAGCAATGTGAGTCTCAGAAGAATGGCGACTGTTAACCTGGGTCCCAGGTCCATGATAACCTCCTCTGTGCTTAGAGGATTGCCACCTATATGGTAGCTTGGGGTCACCTTGCTTTTCCTGAAGGGTATGTCTACACATGTTGTGCACTCTGACTTCAGGCCATGGCCCTGGCACCAGCTATCAGTTACTGTGAGTCCCTTCTGAAGGATATCTGTGTGTGATGCACTGTCCACTATGGTGCCCAGTGTGCAGTCATCTGCTAACATTGTCATCCAAAGTCCTCCCATGTTGGCCTGTACTTCTGGGAAGTACATGACAAACAATGGGGCCAAGGACTGAGCCCTGTGTGACACCACCTGTGACCAGCCTGGAGTCTAACATAGTGCCAGCAACTCTAACCCTGTGGGTCCCGTCCTTAAGCCAGTTTGCAACCCATCTTGTGACATATGGGTTTACATTTCAGTTGTTAGGGTTTTCCACAATACCTGAGTGGGGTATTGTGTTGAAAGTGTTTGCAAGGCCAAGGTAGGCTGTATGGACTGCCTTTCCCCAACAATGGCCTAAGTGACCAATTTGAAGATATCAACCCAGTAGAAAAGGCATGATCTGCCCCTGACCAAGCCAAAATGGGATGGGTACAATGTCTGCATGTCCCCTATATCTTTGTTTATGAGCTCAATTATGATCCTCTCCATAGATTTGCAGACTACACTTGTTAAGCTTATGGGGCAGCAATTAACAGGGTCTGTAGAGGCACTGCCTTTGTGCAGATGTGCACAACTGGACCCTAACCAGGCTGTTGTGCACACTATGGAAATGTAAAGCAGTGATAGGACTAAAGCCCAGGATACTGACCACCACAGTGAAAGTACTGAAACACTACACTAGACAGTGCTACAGTGTTAGGTCAGTATGAACGGATGTTGACAATTGTGTGCAAAGTATCCCATGCAAAACCTGCAGGCACAGTATACTCCCTGTTTTGTTCACACAAAGCATTCGGACAGTAACTACACAACATGGCACAGAACACACAACCATAAACTTCAGGTATTTGTTGAAGGTCACACTCATCCACAAATGTGATGGGCTGCAGAGTTCAACATATGTAAAGCCCACACTGGGCATGCTCACACACTTAGATAAATGAGACATCTTTCACACAACATGCCACGGGAAGCCTGAACTGGGCATGCTCACACACTTGGTCCAAATGTTACCCCTAGCAAATGTGAAAACACACCAGAGGATGCTCATCCCCCTTTCTAGACACTGATCATGTAAGCACCCTATAAGTATATTGGAGAAAAGGATTCTTTCAATAATCCGAATAGCGCGCTGTGCTAATGCGTCCGTCTCTAGTGTCATAACATAGTTAGGTAGGGGTTTGAATCTAGCAGGTGGCAAGTGTGTGTGAAGGGGGGTAAGTGTGTGTGTAAGTGTGTATGAAAGAAACATCCCTTTTGGCAACTGGGAAAACACACCACAGGATGATCATTCCACTTTCTAGACTCTGATGATGTCAGCACCCTATAAGTATATTGGAGAAAAGGAATCGCTCAGTAATCCGAATAGCGCGCCGTGCTAATGCGTCTGTCTCTAGTGTCATAACATAATTAGGTAGGGGTTTGAATCCAGCAGGTGGCAAGTGTGTGTGAAGGGGGGTAAGTGTATATGAAAGAAACATCCCTTTTGGCAACTGGGAAAACACACCACAGGATGATCATTCCACTTTCTAAACTCTGATGATGTCAGCACCCTATAAGTATATCAGGGGAAAGAAAATTCCCCAGTAATGCGAATAGCACGCTGTGCTAATGCGTCCGTCTCTAGTGTCATAACATAGTTAGGTAGGGGTTTAAATCCAGCAGGTGGCAAGTGTGTGTGAAGGGGGGTAAGTGTGTATGAAAGTAGCATCCCTTTTGGCAACTGGGAAAACACACCACAGGATGATCATTCCACTTTCTAAACTCTGATGATGTCAGCACCCTATAAGTATATCAGGGGAAAGGATATTCCCCAGTAATGCGAATAGCGCGCTGTGCTAATGCGTCCGTCTCTAGTGTCATAACATAGTTAGGTCGGGGTTTGAATCCAGCAGGTGGCAAGTGTGTGTATGAAAAAAACATCCTTTTTGGCAACTGGGAAAACACACCACAGGATGATCACTCCACTTTCTAGACTCTGATGATGTCAGCACCCTATAAGTATATTGGAGAAAAGGATTCTCTCAGTAATCCGACTAGCGCGCCGTGCTAATGCGTCCGTCTGTAGTGTCATAACATAGTTAGGTAGGGGTTTGAATCCAACAGGTGGCAAGTGTGTGTGAAGGGGGGGTAAGGGTGTGTGTATGAAAGAAACATCCCTTTTGGCAACTGGGAAAACACACCACAGGATGATCACTCCACTTTCTAGACTCTGATGATGTCAGCACCCTATAAGTATATCAGGGGAAAAGAAATCCCCCAGTAATGCGAATAGCGCGCTGTGCTAATGCGTCTGTCTGTAGTGTCTTAACATAGCTAGGGAGGAGTTTGAATCCAGCAGGTGGCAAGTGTGTGTGAAGGGGGGTAAGTGTGTATGATTGATATATCCCTTTTGGCAACTGTGAAAACACACTACAGGATGCACATACCCCTTTCTAAACGATATCACAATTATGTATGGCTTTTGATTACAGACATGCCATGTGTGTTGTGCACACACAGAATGCCCATGTGTGTGGGTTGTCCCTCACAATAATGCATGACATTGATTACACTGGTTATGGCAATGAACACATGCTGTATGTGTGTGCCAAATACACATATGTACCTGTGACTTTCAATAGTTACCATGTGTGATGCCTGCCACATGTGAATACATGGTATTTGCACAGGGTAACATTATGACCGTGGTCTTCTGTGCAGATGCTGCATGTGGGATGTGTATATACAGTGTGAGATGTAGATGCTATCAGCCTAGTAGTGAGGGATGCACACCTGGTCTGGGGCATAAAGTCTACATGTTGTTAATGTACAGGAGCTGCATGTTCTCACCTGTTGTGGGAGTGGTAAGACAGTATTCCATAGCAATGCAGTGACTGCATGCTAAGAACCATTCAGCTAGGGTGTTGTAGCTACACTTATTCATTAGCATTCATTAATTTGTCGGAATCCCTGGTGAGGGTCTGATGCCAACCAAGGTCAGGGTCTACCAGCCTGTGTCACTTGCTCAGTGATCCCTTCCATGTTCCCTATCACGTATCCCAGTGAGCGACATCCCACATCAGCTGTGGTGGCATGGACAATGACTGAGTCATGTGTCCATGCATCTGACTGACTTGTATGTCGTTGTTACAGTTTGGCCATGTGTTTCCATCTCATACATGTGATGTACATCAATGGGTAGGGGATAGGGTTGACTGTGTACATGTGGCAGCTGTGACATTACTACATGATACACATATTCCACAACTGTACCATAGAGGTGACTGACAACTGACCTTTGCACATGCTACCGGAGTATTGAGATTACATTGGTGATTGACAGCACATAGGGCCAATGGTGAAAAAGAGACATAGGTCCATAGGTTCGTACAGGGATATCTGCCCAGGGCATGTATCCACCTAGCCAGAATGTGCGTGCCTTTCAACGTGCATTGTGAATCTGTCTTGCTATGCCCTTTTCCAAAGTTAGTATACTGTGCCTCTTTCTCACAGTGACACATAAGTGATACCCAGGGTAACCCTACAATGTCACATCCAGTCATTAATATCGCTCTTGAAGATAGTCACTGAGTCAGTCTGCCTAACCTCTATTGGGATAATAATCAGGAATGAAGGGAGCCTCTGAGTTGTGAATGTGCCCCTCCACCATGTCCTATGTATATCACTCCTGAGGTTCAAGTATTTCCAGCGTGTATCCTGGTGGGATCTGGATATTCTGAGATGCAGCATGGCCATTACGTGAGGGTATGACCTGGCCTTCTATGTCAGGCACAGATTGCCTATGAAGAGGCAGTATGTCACTGAGTAGAGCTGCTGCTACTTTAACCAGTCAGTATGTGGCATCTGTTTGAGCACTTTGATCCCCTTGTTGAGGTACATATGTGGTAGCCCCAGTTGCTGCAGGTGTCTGGTAAGGTGCATGCCGACAGGTTCATCATAGTCAATTATGGGCATGATGAGGGATGAGTAAAGGGCACAATGTCCTCCCTGGCCTACATGTGGATCCCATGATGATGTGGCCCATATAACATGCTTACCTAACCACTTTGTCCATGTTGTTGTCAAATGGTAGAATGCTATCAACCTGCGTACCCCAAGGTCCATAATTCCTTGGTCTGCACTTACTGGATTAACACATATGTGGTACATTGTGGCCACTTAGTGTTTGACAAAGGGGATGACTATACTCTTTCTGTCATTCACGTTGAGGCCATGGCTGTGGCACAAGTCGTGTGTTTGCAAGAGTCCCATTTGGAGGATGCGTGTGTTAGCTGTTGAGTTGATTATGGTGTTCGGTCTGCAGTCACCTGCGACTTGCTGAGCCACAGTACTTCCATGACGGCCTGTACCTATGACAAATATATAATGAACATGACAGCTCCTAGGGCTGTGCCTTGTGGGACACCACTTGTACCAGGTTGGAGGCTGACATGGCTCCAGCAATTCTACCATGTGTGTTCTGCCCTTGAGCCACTGTGCAATACCCATAGTGACATAGGGGTTATTATGTACACTGGTGAGCTTCCTAGAATGCACAAGTGGGGTATTGTATCCAAGGCTTATGCAAGGTCCAGGTAGGCTGTGTGGACCTCCTACCCCTTGACAGTGGCCTTGGTGACTGTTTCAAACAAAGCAAACAGGTTTGATAGGCAGGATTTGCCATTGACAAAGCCAAACTGTGTATGGTGACATGTCTGTAGGTCCACAATATCTAGATATGTGAGGTTCATGATGATCCTTGCCATAGCTTTGCAGACAAAGCTAGTCAGACATATGGGGAGTAGTGTCCAGGATCCGTGACAGCACCACCTGCATGTTGAGGGACCACTGTTGCTGTATGCCACTCTCTGGCCACATATTGTGTATTAAGGCTGGGATTGAACAGTGGTGTTATGTCTGGGTGTAGCTCTTCTTGTGGTTCATGTAGGACACAGCCTGGGACACTGTCTGGTCCCATTGATGCAGTGTTTATTGCTTTGGGAAGGGCATCTCTTACCTGAGCATCTGTGATGTCAGGGGGGGAAGCACTGTGCTGCGAGACATATGTTCCCTTTGGTGTGGTGGGGAGAGAAGGCAGCATTGAACCTGTCCACTAGGATGATGGCAATGTCTGTGTGTTTTATATTTTGTGTGACATATTGTATTACCTCTGAGCATATCTGGGTAGTACCACTCAGGTTACTAACATAACTACAGGCAGCCTTGTGATTATCCTCAGTGGCTTGTGGAATCCTCTCTCAAAGATGGCCTTAGACAATCATATGGGTGCCTGTAGTTGTCATCCAATACTCATCAGTGGTGCCTTCACATTTTGGGAGGTTGTTGTATCATGTAGTGGCGCCATCCTTCTATTGTATAGTGTGTTTATGGCTGGTGTCCGCCCAGGACATCTGCCTTTGGAGAATTGGGTCATGCTTTCATATGTGGCTTCATGATCCATGCATTCCTGAATGTGTCCACAGAATGACTCTATACAGGTATCTGCAGTCTGGTCCATATTTTCAACAGGCCTTGGGCCTTTGAAGGTTTCCACATCATTTATGAGGGGTGTGCACTTGCTTGACATGAGCTGTTGACAGACGTGCCGCCCTCCAGACAGAGCAAGGGGAGGGTCACAGTCAGCTACCTGTTGGGACGTACCTCCCCAGACGACATGGAAAGAGACACAGAGGAGCTCTTACAGCACCCTCTCAAACTCAGGTCTCCCACACAGCCTTCATGCTGACACAGGAGAGTTTAGATTATTCTGCAAACACCATCATACTGGGTGATGCCAGCTACCCAAACATAGACTGTGAACATTACACAAGCCACAATACCCAAGCTCTAAGGTTCCCATTGATCGGACATTCTTTGGCTATGGAACAGGTAACCGACCTTCCCACAAGAGGGGCAGATATAGTAGAGCTGATCTTTACAAACATGAGTACAAACTGCTCACCACTGGGAGTATATCCCTCATTGTTGCAATCAAACCATATACTAATCACACTGGAGTTCTGGATCCCCCACATATGCAAACCACCAACACATCGATGTGTGTGTGTGGGAAATGTCCCTATTAGCAACCGTGATAGTATGGTACAGGATGCAGATCCCCCTTTTGAAACAGTGATTATGTCAGGACTGTATAACTATATCACCTGTAGTAAAGTCCTCAAATAATTTGCATAGCGCACTCTGCTAATGCGTCTTTCTTCAGTGTCATAACGTAGTTAGGTAGGGGTTTGAATCCTGCAAAGGGAATGTATGTGTGTTAGTATGAGTGTGGTTTATGTGTGTGCACTATGCTGGGAGGGTTAACTGCCTTTTGCCAACTGGGAGAACACACTACAGGGTGCACATCCCTCCTCCTACACACAGATGATGTCAGCACCCTCTAAGTACAGCATTAGTAAGGATTTCTCCAACTAATGCAAATAGTACACTCTGCTAATGTGTCTGTTTCTACTGTCATTGCACAGTTAGGTATGGGTTTGAATCTTGCAAATGGAAAGTATGTGTTTTACTGTTGGTGGGGTTAGTGTGTGTGCACAATGATGGGGTGGGATGTGGCTTTTGCCACATGGGGCTATGCACTGCAGGGTGGTCATTACCCTTAACAAGCAGTGATGTTGATAGCACCCTATACAAACAAAACTACAAAACAGAAGGTGGTGGTACTGATAACACATGTAAGGTAACACTTCTTCAAGTAATGTCCACAAAACGGAGTAGGATAATCAAACAATTCTTTTATTCTATACAGACAACATGACAACAGACAACTAACTGCCAGTACTCAGTATAGTGTTACATGCTACTGTAACACGCACATGTACCGAATATACCTAGATAGTGTTCTGAAGCCTGAATGTGGCAAGTGTGTGGATGTGGGATGTGTCTGTGTGTGCATTTCCGTATGGGAAACATGTTTGCTGTGGCAATCAGGGTACTACAGTACCTGATGCACATTACATCTTCCAACTGATGAGGTTGCCTGAACCCTGTGAGTACAGGTAGAGAAGGGGATGCCAGTAGTAAACAACATAGTGCACTTCTGAAATGTGTACCTGTCATGTATCAACAGCTACTCATGTAGGGTGATAAATAATGGGAATGGCAGGTGAGTGTGTGCATGTGTGTGGGTAGCAGGGTGTGTATAAATGCATGTGTGACAGAACAGATACATGTAGCTGAATCTACATAACAGCACAAGATGCGCATTGCCATAGTCAATGTTAGCATGTGATGGTGTGCAGCTGGTACACTTTGTTAAGTAGTATGGGTGCAGATAACAATTGAGGACATTCATACAGTTACTGCAGCAGGACTGCTGGGATATACACACATTTATACTGCAACAGTCAACAGTTACCAACATGTTACTACTTATACACATCTATGTAGTCACCCTGTGCATCAGCAACGTGTTTACCTTTACCTGCACCGATGTTGTAGTATGCAGGAGGTGGCACAGTGTCATCATATGCACAGGGTGTGGGTTAGGTATGCCCAAGCCGCCACTGGTAACACCAATTGACATGTGTGTGTATGTGTGTTTGTGAGGGGCAGCAGTACAGGGTGGACCGTTGTTGGTGCAGTGTGTGTGTGTATGTGTTTGCCCTAGGTGTTAGGTTTCCAGGTTTCTGCATGTGTGTAAGCACGCACACAGTCCCACATAATGGCTGCCATGTACAGGGTTTTGTGGACAGCCACAGACTGCACCTGTCAGGTCATCCAGATCAGTGTCTGTGGGCACGGACACGGTACCTGTGCCTGGCAGGGTGCTACGGGCCGTATCCGTACTAACCCAGACTGGGTACTGTCATCGGAAGCAGGGGTGTGTTGACTGGACACAGTTCCCTGTTGGGACTGTCCAGAGCCACGTGCACGTGGTCTCCTGGGGCGTCTGGATGACAGCACAGACCCAGCATTGCTGGGGCTGGTGCTGGCACTTGAGGCACGCGAGTGGGCCCGTTGTCGTCCGCGGCCACTGCCAGCTGGTGCTCTTGCTGGCATACGGCCACGTCGACGTCGCAAACGCACACCATCGCCCTGGCCCATGGACATCTGGTTGTGGAGCAACTGTTCTACGTCCCCACAACGTCTGTCAATGACATCTGTGAAGTTACGGATAGCATTCGCAACATCATGCATGCCGTCTGTCATGGCTATGCGACATGCTCTCAGCTCCCTCAGACCCTGTCTGGTGTACCCTTCCATACGTGCCTGTGCCTGCATGACAGTTCTAAACATAGTGGAGGTTGACATACCTCCTTGGGCACGTCGGCCAGAGGCAGTACGGCCACGGATGCCCCCACGAGAACCCATGGGCGACTGTCTGCGTGGTACCATTGGAGGCCTCTGCACATGGCTGCCTTGTGAGGATGCATGTACCACAGGTACCACATTACCCTGATCTATGCCCACTGCTGACTGTCCATCACCTAGGGACAATGGTGACAAAGGATGTAACGGCAGGATGACTGTGCGCATTGACGGGGTTGAAAGCTGTGTACTGTCAATTGGCTGACCAATGGCGGACCCAGACACACCTTCCTGCACCATTACAGACATTTCATCATCATCAGTACCTGGGGCACAAGATTCAGGTTCCCTGCTGCAGGTCACCAGAGCAGCACCAGAACCTACGGGAGGAAAACATGGAACACAGATTACAGTCTCAATACATATTTGAAAGAGATGCACTTCAATACTAATGCACACATTCAGAAATGGACACATGCACTCATGGACACTAACACACATGCACACTTGGGCACAGGCACACTTGCACACATGCACACCCCACAGTAAACACACACATCAGTACCGTGTTACACTACTCAATTTACTACCTGTCAATTACAGTTATTGTGAACACAGTCACCAGCATGTCTACTACAGAGTTACACTACTCTTCCTAGTTTTATAAATTGTTTTACAGATAATTTTAAAAGACTCACCAGCATGTATGGCCTGCCTCATTGCTACATGGGAGGGACCTGGAAGTGTGAAGAGAGTAATGTCAGTGGGCACATGTGTGCCATTCATTTTGCACATGATACAGTACAGTAGTACACTAGTTCCCTTATACACATCAGCTGCACATCATGTCTGTATATATATCATGATGACAGATACATACCACATGCACACCTTATGCGTGCATGAAGTAACAGCGTACAGAACAGTCATATGTACATACCAGGAGTTAACTCTAATCTCACCCTTACCTCTCTTCAAACGTCAACTCAAACTGTACTTCCAAAACCACTGGCTTTGTTCTTCTTGGAGTCCAGGCTAACGTCCCTCTCCCTACCCTCTCTTCACCCTTAACCCATCATTGTGCATAGAAACTAGCTTCTACCCTGTTTCTTTCACCTTGATGTCCTTCTATGCTCTGACCTACTTCTCCCATCCCTCCCACCTCCTCTTGACTGTCTTCCTTCTTTTCCTCACTTCCCTTCTTGACTCCTGCCTCTTCCATATCATTGTATCTGTCATACTCCTTCTACTTCTCTACCCTTCTGAGCCCTAACTATTATGTATATGGCTTTTGCCTTATTGCATAACCATTATGCTTTAGGTAGGATTGCTTTGAAACCAACGGTACATTGTGTATGACTCTAAACTGTTTGACTTCCTTACATGTATGTTGATTTAATTAACAGGCTGGTGTACAATTCTATTATGTTGGCTGTCTGTAATGACAACTTGTCTGTCTGCCTTTATTACGTTATGTGTGGAGCTTTTCTCCACAGGCCTCTACTGAAAATGAACTTATATCCAGCTAGACTATCTGGGTCAACAAATGTAAAAGTAATAACAATAAATGAATATGGCATCTTACCTGCACACTCGCTGTCTTGCTGCTGTGTGGATCCAACCTCCATCAGGATGCATGATGGTTGCTGTTGTTCTGGGGCTGGATCCACAACACTTAGCAGTAGTCCCTCCTGTCTGGTGAGGGGGGGATGTGTGGCCACCCCCCCACCTGTGGCAGCCTGTTGCCTGCGGATATCTGCAGCACGCTGGTGGACATTTCTTATCAAATCACTGCAGTGATGTCTCACCTGCTCATATGTCCTATCATGCATGCCAACATCATTTATCCTGCTAACAAGGTTTTGCCACAGTGCAGACCTCTCCTGCTGATTCTGGGTGGTGCGTGAGAACAGGATGGCATAGTCACGCACCAGGCCCTGGTGGATCACGTCATCCTCTGCAGCAGAGTAGGCAGGATTCCGTTTAGGTGCCATGTCTATCTGGAAAGGTACACAAACAGGTTATCAGCATAGTATCTCAACAATACATGGTACACATTCTATACAGGTAGTGTTAACTTCTACTTATTACTGATTGGTTAAAACCTGATTTCAGTGTAGCTATCATTCTATGTCATTTGTACTAAGTACTTGGCCTTCAGACCAGTTGTTTTACATTAGGGAGGTTGGTGGCAAGCACTGTGGTGGCAGGACACATATCTTTCATCCATTGAAGTTGGGAACTGCTGATTGTGGGCCCAGTGTACAAGTGTATTACTTCTGGTATGGGCA
This sequence comes from Protopterus annectens, assembly GCF_019279795.1. Taxonomy (NCBI): domain Eukaryota; kingdom Metazoa; phylum Chordata; order Ceratodontiformes; family Protopteridae; genus Protopterus; species Protopterus annectens. The sequence goes on from NC_056725.1 coordinate 1,719,571,820, forward strand.
GTTGGCCTTCAGGCCAGTTATTTAACATTAACGATGTTTGTGGTCTGCACTCATGTGTGACAATAGGCTGTACTCTGCCATTCATAGCTGGGGACATCTGGTTTCAGGTTTATAGTGCCTGCATATCTGAGCTGTATCTTACTGACATTGCTACACCTTGTTTGTTGTAGCAAACACTACATCCAGGCCTCCTGCATCTACCTTTGTTTATATGCTTGTTATCTGTTAGCTTGTTATTTCACTGGTATGCTACTTCCACATAGTACACATCTTTGCAACACATCTGTGACTCACTACTGTTATCTGCATTGCTTACTGTACGTACTTCCATGTTACACATGACAGCAAGTGACTGCTTGTCATTGTTGCATTTACTTCATTGTGACACATTGCACTTAGGTTACCTGGCATTTGCTCACTGACGCTTTTATATCAGTCAGCAGTAGTAGGTAATGTCAGTACACCCTCACTCCCCACTGGACCTTGTTTTCAATCATTAGTGATTACAGAGTTCACAATAGTATTCTAGCATGTCCAGAGGTCAGTTGTCAGTTCCCTCCTCAGTCCAGCTGGTGAGTGTGGTACTCCAGAGACAATGTTAGAACAGATGCATGTACACAGACAACCCCCTCCTCCTAACAACAAATTAAAACTCATGTGAGTGATGCAAACATATACCAGACTGGAGGCTAGGCTCTGTCTACTCAATACCGCCATAACCAGTCACGTGGCAAAGGGGATCACTCACTACACTTCCAGTCTCACGTAGACCTACCACAACAGCGGACCTAACACATGATCACACATGATCATACTTGTAGGCTCAGACCACAGCTCTGCCTATGCAGCAGAGACCTCCTAAGCAGACATCCAGGCAACCACTACCACATAAACGAACATGTGCAACACATATCACACAAAGCCAATGTGCTGAACACTCACAGCCATTAACAGTTAACAACACACCTCATACACCTGTACTAGGTGCCTCTATCATCAGGCACACTCACATCACGTTCACCAGGCTTAACAAGGTGAGGGTCACGGTGTGCAGCCTGTCAGGCACTATGAACTGCCACATAACACAAACAGTCAGGTAACCCCAAGGCAGGTACAGGTATGACTCAGTCAATGTCCATGCTGCTGTGAATGGCCTGACACATTCCTCCCTGGACTACATGACATGAGACATTACAGAGCTCTCTGAGCACGTAGCCGAGACAGTTTGACCCTGACCTTGAGTAGCATCCTACCCTCACCTAGAACAATGCCACAATATCAAGGCACGATGATCCCTTCCAACAATTGACTGACATACTGGTGTCATTCACAGGTGTGCCAATGCCTGCCATCTTGGGGTGGTATGCTTTGCTAAGGACAGCTTGCACCTGTCACCACAGTCCTATTGACATTTGGCGGAGCCTCCTGCTACACCCATAGTGCCTGTATTAGGCAAGGCTCATAAGGCAAACCCACATCCATTTGTATCACAAAGGATGAGGAAGTAAGAGTGATGCTACTCAACACTGGACGTCTAGACCCAAGGATGCACGCACCGAAAACCCTACCTAGCATTCTGGACATCGATATCTGTGCAGTAACATGAACCTGTTTCAGGTTTCACAGGAGCACACCAGTACTACCACGTTATAGCTGTTACCATTCTTGTCGGCCACAACACTTGAACAAGGGAGGGGGAGTATCAGTATTCAATGCAGATTCCCATGCCTCCACATTGCTGGCACAGTACAACATAGGTGTTAGGCCATTGAGTACAGAAGACGTAGTTGGGGACCTGGGGAAGAAACATGGTAGCGGTCTGTCATTTGTCTACCACATGGCCAACGTGGATTGACAGACATGTTATATAGCCCAGCTAATCATGACTGATTCACATGTATGGCAGGGGAGGTCATTGTGCCTCTGTACTCATCCATCATCAGGCCTATAATTGCACAATGCACCTTTTGGGATGTACCTAACCAGACACCTACAGCAACTGGTACAGGACAACAGTACATCATCAAGGGGATGCAATGGCTCACACAGATGTCATATGCTGCCCAGGTAAAGTGAATCCAGCTGGACTCAGTGGCATACTGCCTGTTCAGAGGCAATCTGTGCATGCCATATACAGCCATGTCCTACCTAGCAGTAATGAACGTGATGCACCTCAGGCAATCAGAGTCCCATACAGCCACATGCTCAGGAGAGCTGGACCTCAGCACTGACATACATGGACATGCTGGAGGGGCATATTCCTAACCGAGAGGCTCCCTTCACTCTGTAATGAGCTCACACTACTGGTTAGGCAGAGTCCCTCATTGACTCTCTTCCATAGGAATCTGGATGAGTGGATGGAGATCATAGTTGTACCCCAGGTATCACTTCTATGTCGCTGTTAGACAGAGTCAAAGTATACTAAAGTCAGACAAGGGCATAGCAGCATAACTTGTGATTGGGTGGCAAAAGACAAACACATTCTACTAGGCTTACCAATGCCCTAGGGCAAATAGCCTAGTATGAACCTATGAACTGTTCATTCTCAACTGTTCGAGCTCATTACAGAGTGAAGGGAGCCTCTCAGTTAGGAATTTGCCCCTCCTGCATGTCCATGTATGTTCTATTCAGTCGCCGCTTGCTCAGAGGTGACCTTTGCCCAACATACAAGGCCATGTCAAACCCAGATTTGATGAATATGCTTCACCTAAAAAACCTAGATCCATCAGAGCCACAAGGGCGGGAGACTTAAACCTCGACATGGCTATTAATAGGACATGCTGGAGGGATAGATTCATCACCCAAAGACTCCCTATGCTGTGGAACAAAATCACGGTATATGTGAGGCAGAGCACCTCGCTGGCCTTGTTCAAGAGAAATCTTGACCAATGGATGGGAGATCGCAGATATACCCCAGGGATTACCTCTGTGTCACTGCTTGACAGAGGCACAGCAAAATAATGGGTATGGTTCCCCATACTAAAGGGGTGGCGTAAGCCACAAAACGATGGGCTAGGCTTGTAAATGCCCTCGGGCAGATAGCCTAGTATGAACCTATGAACATGTGTGTACTGCTATAGTACATCTGCCATATGTTGCATGTGTGTGTGTTGTGGGGGATGCACAGGTAATGGCCAGATACTTCTGCACAGGTGACACGTCTGACACATTCTGGGTGTTCATCCATACATACTGGATGTGTGCTGCCATCCAACCCTGTGATGTGGACACACATTACTCAGCCTGGATATACATATCTGAACAACACCACAAGCACAGTACACTACCTTGCTATGTATGCATGTTATTACACAGTTATTCAGTAGTTATGACAGTGATGCTATCCATGCAGCCCACTGGGCCAGTGGAAGCCACAACACACACCACCAGCACCTTTGCATATGCTTACCACAGACATCCCACATACTGCATGTACTGTGCACACAGTTATCTAACCCAGAACAACTGCACACCACTTATTAATCCTGTCCAGTGGACTACAGATACAGGCATATTGTATAACAATAGTAGGAGGCTACTGCAGCACAGGGCAGATTCACATGACGGGAAGGCATCTGTTGTCTGCAGTGTTAAGATGCTTCACATTCACCAAATGCACAGATATTGCCAACATTGTTGCAGACAGTTTAGGTGCAGGTACCCCCCCCCATTGTCCTACACACGTGTTATTAGTTATCCCAGATGACTGTAACCTCCTATCCTCTCACATGTCCAGGTGAGAGCCACCCTCATCATTGCAGAACACATATCATCACTGTTACGAAATGGTATCCCTGGATGTGTGCTACATTCACCCCTGGAGGACATAGCACCACATGACAGACTGATATTAATCCCTGGCCATACTACAGGATATGTACCTGAACAGTGCCATACATACACAGTGGTCCCACACCAATGAGGAGGAACCTCTACTGACCCTGGGAACTACTGCATCATATGCACAACTGGCCTTGTGTTCTAAGCTATGGAAGTGTTAGTTATGGCCCACATGTACAACAATATTACATATGTTTATATTTCATGACTATGTACACACAACCTATCTCATGGACATACCTATAGATAGTGAACTATGATACATTTGGAGGTGTCACAGTATACACAGGATTAACCTGCTACTTTGCATTACCTGTGTTTGTGGCAGCTGTTGGTGTGTCACTGGTGCTGCTTGAAGTTTGCTGCTGCTGCTGCTGCTGCTGCTGGTTTTGCTGCTGGCTGTCTTTATTTCTGTTTTGTTCTCTCTGTCTCTCTCTCTTTCTCTGTCGGTTTTGTGCAATGAATGTATTGCATGAGTGTAGTGTGGGTACTCATTGCTTTTGTAGGTATCTGCATAGGTCCATGTGATGGCCTCTGCACCAATTGTAAGGCAGCATTTGCTAATTGCATGCAGCTGGGTGTGTACTGATTGCATGTCTCACTGTGATTTCAGGACACTGCTATAAAGGGTATGTGAGATAGGCGTTGCCCTTTCAGATTGTAGGGCGTGGACCATGCTGGTATGCTGTTGACAGTGTTTTGTGAGTGTGAAGGTTAGTACATCTACCATGCTTCATGCTGTGTTGTAGATTCAGGTTGCTGCATTTATCTTGCCTGTTCCCTATAGTGAGTGTGTATGCATACTGACACCTACAACTATATGTCATATGTATTGCTATATAAATATATATATATATATATATATATATATCTGTGTACATATACATACTTTCATAAATGTACATTAGTTGACATTATTGGGTACAAGCTAACAATTAGCAGGGCTGTTTCTGTTAACACTGCACTAGTATGGGAACCCAGTAATTGGGACTATAAAAGTCTGCATGACATGCTTTGGGTAGTAGACATACTATATTGCCTTTATCTTCATTCCTACTATTACGTGTTCCACTTATTTAGCACTATATTCCTGTATGAGAGTCATGGCTTAGTGGTAGGTCATACAGACTAGTGTTACAATGGTCTTATGGTAGGGCCTACTAGTATGCTCATATTCTGCTTTTGAGTTGAGTATAGGGCTTATCAAACAAAGTGCTGGAGGCACCTTTAAGCAGTTAAAGGGCTTAGTAGGTCTCACAGGAGCCAGGCTGTGTTGCAGATTCTGGTTGCTGCATATATCTTCACTGTTTCCTGTAGTGAGTGTGTATGGCTACTGAGACCTACAACTATATTTCATATGTATTAATATATATTTATATATATGTATGTGTAGATATACATACCTTCACATATGTACATTACCTTACATTATTATGTACAAGCTAACAGGTAGCAGGGCTGTTTCTGTTCACACTGAACTAGTATGGGAATCCAGTAATTTGGCCATTAAAACTCTACCTGACATGCTTTGGATAGTACATCTCCTATATTGCCTTTATACTGATTCCTACTATTACATGTTATATTTATTTTAGCAGTGTGTTCATGCGAAGCAGGCATGGCTTAGTGGTAGGTCATACAGACTAATGTTACCAAGTTCCTGGGTTCGAGACTGACAGTGGGGATTTTTGTTACTTTGCAAACTTTCAAACTGAGTACAGGACTTGTCAATCAAAGTGCTGAGGCCACCTTTAAGCAGTTAGAAGGGTAAGTAGGTCACACAGGGGTCAGGCTGTGTTGAAGATTCAGGTTGCTGCAATTATGTTCACTGTTTCCTGTAGTGAGTGTGTATGGCTACTGAGACCTACGACTATATTTCATATGTATTAATATATATTTATATATATGTATGTGTAGATATACATACCTTCACATATGTACATTACCTTACATTATTATGTACAAGCTAACAGGTAGCAGGGCTGTTTCTGTTCACACTGAACTAGTATGGGAATCCAGTAATTTGGCCATTAAAACTCTACCTGACATGCTTTGGATAGTACATCTCCTATATTGCCTTTATACTGATTCCTACTATTACATGTTATATTTATTTTAGCAGTGTGCTCTTGTAAAGCAGGCATGGCTTAGTGGTAGGTCATACAGACTAATGTTATCAAGGTCCTGGGTTCGAGACTGACAGTGGGAATTTATTTTTCTTAGCAAACTTTCAAACTGAGTACAGGACCTGTCAATCAAAGTGCCATAAAGGCACTTTTAAGCACTAAACCAGGTCTGCGCTGCTTGCTGAGCTCACGCATGCACTGGCGGTGAGCTCCACTAACACAAGCGCACACCAGCTAATTTCTTTGAAAGAAAAGAAAAGGGGGGACAGGAAAGTGGTGAAAAGGGGTCACAAAGAGGGTAAGACAGTAGGGAAACAAGCGTGGGATTTGCAGGAGGGATGTAGGTAAGGCCCATAGATGCCCATGTCTTTGGCAGCAACAGCTGTGCATTTCCATGTATTTTGGTGAGACATTAGAAACCTTTCACCCCTGAGAGAGGTGTCAGGACAACATTAATAGTTGTTGTAGAGCCAATTGTAATTAACTGTTTCAATGTCAAGCAGACATGTGTGCGACATGGACAGCTATGTATGGGGTGTAATTTTTTTGAGGGTACAGAGTGCCCTTTTTTTTTTTTTTTCAGGTGAGAGTGGTATGTCAGGTGAAGGAAGTCGGTATAGCTGGGGAGGTAGGTTGGGTAGGTTAACAGACAAGACAGACAAGACGCATACAGGGGTGGTGTATGACACACGTGGGGGGTTACACAATTGACGGGGACGGAGGTTGGGATTTCCAAGATGCATGGGCCCACAGATGGCAACAGTGGAACTGATATCCCCACCCATAGGCAGTTGCCACTGTTCCTTCACAGCCCAGGACAGGGCTGTGCTGGGGGCTGTGTAGGCGGGGCAACGGCCGGGGCCGTTAGCTGTGCCACACGAGCCTCGAGCTGGCGTAGGGGCCCAAGAACAGTGTCTTGGATCTCCCTTCGCACCACAGACCGGACACCGCGGAGGGTGAGTGGACGGACCCCTCCGGCCACACTTGCAGAGGGGGGACGGGCCCCATCCCCTGCAGTGCTTCCACCCGAAGGTGGCACAGGGCCACCGGAGGGGGTCCGGCCTGGGCACTAGTGCCTGGTGCAGTCACCAGCTGAGGTGGGAGAGGTGGGTCCGCTGGGACCTGCCTTCCCAAGCGTTCTAGGTTTGTGAGTAGTTATGTTAGTTTGGGTTAGTGGCATTGTATTCCATTCAGATTAGTTGTAACAGCATGCATTGGTATTCCCATCAAACAAACACCCAGATATTAACACCATTGAACAAGGGGCATATCAATATCACATGCATTATTTGAACAGAAATACACAGTCAAACAACATGCAGGGTTGATTAATGGCAACAGGCCATCAGATTTGCAGGTATGAACAGGGCACATGCACGAACAGACATGCATATATTTTTGAAACGGACAAATGTCCATGATTAATGAAATGTTCACATACCATTATTTAGTGGGTGTTGTTATATGGAATTATAGGGTTGGGGAGATAGAAAGTGATGACACATTCATATGTTACACATTGATTTACATTTATAATAGGTACACAATTAAGTTGAGGCTGATGTTTCAAAATAAATTTTATTTGACTGTCAAGCTACACCTGTTACAAATACATCACTATCCTACTTATTTTGAATTTGATCAGATACATCATCCTGCTACACTTTGATGACAGGACAGGGGACAACTATGGCTGTTTAGTCTGTCAGATAATCATTCATTCTATCTGCAAATTGTTTACTGTGATCACCATATACAGCATTTGGCTAGATATTCCAGATTCTGACACACTGAAATCAGTTTGGTATATTAAGTTGTACTTCCCACATGCATTTAGTTCTGTAGAAACACACTGGAGCTAATATATTCCGGGGTTATTACTACTTTATTTATTCATACATGACCCTTTCTGTCAGTCTCACACTTCCTGCAAATTCACAGTTCAGGTTGCTACTTCTAGGCTTTGTTCACATGTTAGACTAGTGGTGATTCAAACACTTTCCAACAGCCTCACTTCTGTCATGATTCAGCATTTCAACAGGGGATATATCTCACATGTGACTACCTCAGATTCTGAAGCTGTACTCTTGAGACTACTGCAGGTTACACTATATTTAATTAATGGTGGGACATCTGTATTACAGCACTGTTTAATTCTATCAATTATATTTCCAGTTACACTTGCATACTGATGAACTTGTTGCAGCCATACCTGCAGACTTTCAAATCTTGCTTGCACATTATATTACTTTTAATCAATACACTGCAGTGTTCTGATACATGCTACAGTATAATATTTATTTACAAGTACTGGGTGGGGTTACTAACCTGCACGGTGGCGCATGCACCAGCCTACGGGCATGCATCTCGCGATTCATAGAGCGGACACCTGCAGCTGTAATACAAAAGAAGTAATATTGGACTACACATCTCCATGGTATCAGCTAGTTGAAATCCTTACATACATAAGTAAAATGTAACTTACTCAGTAGTGGGGCATTGGGCATATCCCGGCCTCCTGGATCCATTCGACAACTGGTCTTGCTTGCTGCTTCAAGTCCGCATGGTGGTGACGGACCTGCTCACCAGTGCGTGGAATGCCAGTAGCACTGGTCAGATCACGAGCCAACTGGTCCCATGCCTCTGCCCTATATGCTCCCCATGAGACCTGGCCCTGCATGAGTTGGGCCTCGTGATGATGGACAAGGAGCCAGACCATGTATCTGGACTCCTCAATGCCCCAACGCTGTGCTCGAAAGCAACGTCCCTCACCTACTCCACTCATTCTGACTGCAGCTCTGATCTACAATCGTTTCTGCTGTGTATTCCCGCCTATGGGGCTTATATATGCCGATTTTCCCGCACATTTCTCTGATTGGCCGTTTTGGAATTGTATCTACTTCACTGAAAATGCTTAATGCTGAAACAAAAAAAAAGGTGGCGGAGTTGCTGCACTCTTTAAAACTAACCTTAACGTTACCATTAATCCTACCCAACCACCGCAATTTTCTAATACTGAAATACTCGCCTTAAAGATTCACTTGAACAAAGAAAAAAGTATTAACCTAATTGTTTCATATATCCCCCCCGGGAACAATGTCTATACATTGGAGAATATACTAAACTGGCTAATGAATAACTACCCACAAGAAACTATAATTATGAGTGATGTTAACATTGATTGGTACCTATGCTCTAATGATAATAACCCCACTAACATCAACCTTCATGGTTACTCACAAACTATTACTACATCCACCAGAATGGGAAACGCTAATCAAAAAGAAAGCATTCTTGACTGGATCCTTATAAACAGTCACCCTCACACATATACGTCCGGAACCCTGCCTAATGAAATTAGTGACCACCTTATCACATATATTACTAAAAATAAACCAGACAACTCCACTGTTCCAGTCTTTAGATCTATAAGAAACAAAAAAAACTTTGACCTCATAAAATTTAAAAATGAGCTGCAATCTTGTAACTGGACACCACTCATATATCTTCCCCTAGATGAAGCAGTAGAACATTTCAATACCACCTTTCTATCCATACTAGATACCCATGCCCCCAAAAGACTCATCAAAACTAAAACAAAGATTGCCCCTTGGCTCTCAACTGAATCTAAACTTAAAATAAAACTCAGAAATAAAGCTTGGAATACCTGGCGTACAACCAAAACAATCCTAGACCGCACGAAATTCCAACAACTAAGAAATGCAACGAAAAAAGCCATAGTAGCTGACAAAAAAAACTTTTATTGTTTGTTACAGAATAAGCACCAAAATAACCCTCAGAAATTCTGGGCAGGCTTGAATAACCTTCTCCACCCAGGTAAATCATCCACTCCAACTCCTGAAACAGCAATGGATAAAGACCCCATAGAAATAGCCAATACCTTCAATATGTTCTTTACAAACATTATCAAAACCTTAGCCAACCAACTATCCTCTTGTAGCCAACCGATCATGGAAACACTACCACAACCTTTAAAGACCTTCTTCCTAAAAAGTGTCCCTACATCTTCAATAAGAGCCCTTTTACAGAAACTTAAGCCATCTACCCCCTCTGCAGACCTACTCCCAGTGGAATACCTTCAAAAAGCTGCAGATGTTATAGCCTATCCAGTTTCTATCCTCATTAATCGTACTTTCTCGGAGTCAATAGTACCAACTTTATGGAAAATATCCCATGTAATACCACTCCATAAAGGAGGGACATCCACTGAACTATCTAACTATAGGCCCATAGCGTTAATGTCCCCATTAGCCAAAATTATGGAAAGATGTATGCACAAACAGCTACTCCACTATCTTATCCATAATAACCTACTAGCCAACTCCCAGCATGGTTTCAGACCCAAACACAGTACCACAACTGCCCTTCTCTCCTTCACTGACACAATAAACCATAACCGTAATGACAAGAAAGTGTCCTCTGCCTTATTTCTAGACCTATCAAAAGCATTTGATATGGTCAACCATCAACTACTCATGGAAACCTTAAAAAACCTCTACCTGGATAACTTGACACTAGACTGGTTTAAAGCCTACCTCTCAGACAGGAAACAAGCAGTATTGTGGCAGAATACTCTCCACTTTACTACCAAATACCATTGGGGTCCCTCAAGGGTCCATTTTGGGGCCACTTCTTTTCTCGGTCTTCATTAATGACCTCCATTCAGTCATTCCCGAGGCCACCTGTATTCAATATGCAGACGACTCAACACTGGTTTGTTCGGATACATCTCCAGACAGTCTATCAACTAAAACCCAAAATTGCTTCACCAAAGTCGAAAACTGGCTATTAGGACGACAGTTAATCCTAAATCCTAAAAAAACTAAATTATTGATCTTTCAACCAACTCACAAAAATCACCTTATTGATGTCTCCATAACATCCAAAAATGGCACTATCATTTCCCCAGACCCCCATACGAAATTGCTAGGAGTTACTATTGATAATAAACTGAAATTCGACATACATATCAACCTGTCCATCAAAACAGTAAACAAAAAATTAGGATCGCTCTATAGAATTAAAAACTTCCTAACACCAAGTACTAAAATCACCATTGCCCGAACACATTTGCTCTCCACCCTTCTTTATTCATCTGCAATATTCACCAATCTTAACAAAACCATACTTGATAAACTATCCAGCTCATATAATCATATAGCTAGAATTGCAGCAGGAACTCCATACAGGACCCATCACTGCACCAACCTCAAAAACCTAACATGGATTGAACTCCCCAACCTTGTTAGAATTACCCAACTCACTGAGGTATATAAAATTCTCAAAAACCCCGACAATTGTCCTTCACTTCAGAACCTAGTCCTTCTATACTCTAATCTTAACAGTCTACGTTCTGCAAAAAGACCACTCATAAAGATGGTCAAAGCTTACAATACTGGAGGAGATGCACTCTTTCCAAACGCCGTTGGAAAAGTCTGGAACTCTCTTCCCACCAGTATTCTTTCCTCTACCTCCCTACCCCATTTCAAGAAACAACTGTTTCACCACTATCAGAAGCACTGGCTTTGCCAATGCTCATCTCCTGACTGACATTTCTTAGTCTCTATTATCTACTTGAATTGTTCATTGTCTTCATTTTTTTTTTATTTCCTTATATGCATTGTTAACAAAGGAATTTTGCAACCTGATTGTTTGTTTGACTTATGACTGTTTCTCTCTCTGTAATATTATAATTTTTGGAAATGTCTGTATTTTTGTATAATGATGGAGCTTTTCTCCCCGGGCCTCCGCTGAAAAAGGACATTGTATCCAGTCGGATTTTTCCCGGTTAACAAATGTAAAATAAATAAATAAATTATCATGCTCCATTCTGGATTTTATCCCATATATATGCTATTTCTGCATTTCTAGGTATTGCTGTCATGGCTTAGTGGTTTAGTACTTTGACTCTAGTGCATGGTATCCTGGGTTCGAATCTGGCAACTGATTTTTGATTTTCCTGACAGAAATGAGTTGAGACCTGTCAATCAAACATGCCAAAAGCACTTTTAAGCACTTAAAACCAGGTCTGCGCTTGTTTGCGCGGAGCTAACGCATGCGCACTGGCAGTTAGCTTGTGGGAGCGCCGCGCAAACGGTGTGCGCTGGGATAAACCTTAATTGGCTAGTGACACACATGTTCAGCTAAGCACAGCTAGTTGCAAACAGTTTCACTCTGTTAAACCGATGCCTAGCAACAGGCATGCAGTTTGCAGCTTTTTAAACACTACTCAGCTACGGGCACTCCGTCTCACAGCAGCTTAGCTATCAGTACATTTCTGACTATTTTTGTTATTGTGTTACTTCAGAATATATGCTCCGTTTCATTCCATTTTACAAAAGGGAATACATTTACATGTGTACAATACTGTCAGGGGGCTTTTTAGTGCTTATTTACAAAAAAAAAAAAAAGGTTGTTGTGGGGGCTCGAACCCTGCCTGCCTACTCTTAGGCCAGCAACTCTACCGCTAAGCTATTACTTCTTGGCTTACTTTGCATATTTAGTTCTTATATCCTTTTCCACTGATTGCTAACTGTGATTATGCTTAGTAGCACACCACAAACGGCACACAGTAGCAAATATTTACGGGGTTTAAAAAAAAAGGTTTTAATTTAATTTTATTACATCTCTTCACTTTATACAGTGATGGTCTATCGGGGCATGTGTTGTGTAGTTTGTTTATGCACATTTCCATGGCCTCTCTCGTGGCTGTTTACTTTCAGCCATTCTAGTCTTCCGGGGGCGTGTCCGCTTGCAGGGCTTAGCCTACTGACACGCCCCCTACTCTCTTACACGGACCGTGTAAGAGTTACTAGTGTGATTCAGCATGCCTCATGCACCTCATGCATATTATAACTCTTACACGGAGGCTTCCTGAATCTGGACTTATATATATATATATATATATATACAAACAGATATATATATATATATATATATATATATATATATATATATATATATATATACACACACACACACACACACACACACACATATATATATATATATATATATATATATATATATATATATATATAGTTAGGGGATCATTAGTTTTGTGAGTGTGTCTGTCTATGGTTTCCCATTTTGTCTTTTGAAATTTAGCATTGTAAGTTGTCAGTGAAATGAGATGGCAGTGTTGTGAAATTTAGGTGATTTGGTCTTAATGAAATGAAAGTCAGTGAAATGGGATTTCAGTGATCTAAAGTAGACCCATATATATATATAAAGTATGTGTATATATATATATATATATATATATATATATATATATATATATATATATATATGTATATTGTATTTATATATATAGAGAGAGAGACAGAAAGAAATTGGACTGTTCTTAGTTCTGATGTTAATGTTAGGAAAATAGTGGGAGAAAAGTCTTATTTTGTATATAAGAAAGAGAAGAACCTCAAACAACTTATTTGCTATAAAGATTTTAATAAAAATGAAGAGTTGCATAGATTTAACAAGGGGACAGTCCCCTGTTATAACTACACCTTTTGTAAGTTCATTAATAATGGAAACAGGATTTATACATCCTATAAAAAGAAGTTAGGTTCTTACCATAACATTCCATGTGAGTTGTTCATCTCACCTTTGTTCTTACATGTGGATTCGGAGCCGATGGATCGGCTCCGAGTCTGCCACTTTCCAAGCTCTAGATCTCTTAGAAGTCCCTATCCCATGATGCTCTGCTGCCAAACCCTAGATCTATTTTGCTGCTGAACCCAGCAAGAAACACAACTAAGCAACCCAATATAACAAAGTAACTATTTACAGTTAGTTAAAAGATAACCTGGCTGACAAGAGGATACTAGTAAGATCAAACAGACCACCAGCCATACCCGTTCTTCCAGAACATGGAGGGGGAAGGTGGGAGGGAGTGTAAGAACAAAGTCGAGATGAACAACTCACATGGAACGTTATGGTAAGAACATAACTTCTTTATGTGAAGTTGTTCAATCTCGCCATTTGTTCTTACTTGTGGGTAGCATCCCAAGCACCTTAATCCTGGGTGGCTCACGGGAGTACATTCCTGAGAACGATGGAACCAAAGGAAGCCCTGTCCCTGGAGGCCCTGTCTACTTTGTAAATGTATGAGGTCTGGACCAAGTAGCAGCTGCACAAATGGTGTCCAAAGGTAAACGAGCTACATAAGTTAAGGATGTAGAAACAGCCCTGGTAGAATGAGCTTTCACTTCACTTTCTAAAGGTTGATGGGATGAAGAATATGCAAACTTTATACAATCAGAAAGTCATTTGGACAATTTAACTTTGGATACCGAAAGGCCCTTCTTATTGTCTGCATGGGAAACAAACAGTTGATCTGATTTTCTGAATTCTTTTGTTCTGTCCAAATAAAATCTCAATTGTCTGTGAACATCAAGCTTATGCAACATGTATTCCAATTTAGTGGCATGATGCCTAAAAAAGTGGGAAGTTCAATGGACTGGTTCAAGCTCGCTTCGGAACAGACGTTCGGGAGAAAGGATGGATTTGTTCTTAGAGACACCCTGTCGGGATGAAAGACCAAATATGGGGGCCTAACAGAGAGTGCTTGAAGTTCAGAAACTCTATGCGCCGAAGTAATGGCCACTAAGAAAACTGTATTCCTAGAAAGGAACTTCAACGAAAAAGAAGATGAGGGCTCAAAAGGGGGAAGCATGAGTTGAGACAGCACCAAATTTAGATTCCAGGAAGTAATCAGATGTCTGATAGGGGGTCGAAGGTGATGAGTCCCTTTCAAAAAGGCTTTACATAATCTGTGGGACATAATGTTAGAACCTCCGCATCCGACATGGAAGTTAGATATGGCAGCCAATTGAACCCTTATAGTAGCGGCTGCTGCACCACCATGGAAAAGTGAAGTAAAAAATTCCAGAATGCTATGAATAGGGGTGATAATGGGATCAATACCATGCTGAGAAGCCCAATGACCAAATTGTTTCAATTTACTGTTATAGTTTCCTGGTGGAGACTTTATGCGAGGAAACCAGAATATGCTGAACCGCAGGAGACAAATCATGAGACCTGGCTAGGTTGGGAAGTGGAGCAGCCAAGCTGTCAGTTTGAGGGATACAAGAGAGGGGTGAAGAACTCCCGACGAATGAGTCAGAAGGTCTGGCTCTGGGTCCAGAACCCAAGGTTCTTCCACTTGGTATTGTTGAAGGAAGGGGAACCATATCTGCCGAGGCCAAAACGGGGCTATCAGAATAACAGTCCTTCCCAGGCTTTTGGCTTTCTGTAAAAATTTGGGGATCAGCGGGGATGGAGGAAAGGCATATAGGAGACACGAGGGCCAATTGTGTACGAATGCATCCCTTGGGATGTCCCCCGGTGGAAGGTATAGGGCAAAGTAGCTTCTGCATTTGGCATTCATCGGGGATGCAAAAAGGTCACAGCAAGGCTGGCCCCATTTGCGGAATATCCTTTCCGCCACTCATTCTTTGAGGGATCACTTGTGAGGCAATAGAATGGCTCTGCTCAATTTGTCCGCTATCACGTTGGATGACCCCAGGATGTGCATTGCTATCAGGAAGTGCCCGGTGGATACAGCCCACTGCCAAATTCTCAGGGCCTCTCGGCATAAGGGTTAAGATCTGGTCCCCCCTTGCTTGTTGATGTACCAGATTACCGACATGTTGTCTGTCTGTATTGCAATCATCTCTTGAGGTAGAGAGTCGTGAAAGTGTTGCAACACCAGGAACACCGCTCTCATCTCCAAGACACTGATGTGCAAACTGGATTCCATCTCTGATCAAGTACCTTGAACAGTTCTTCCCTGACACAGCCCCCCCCACCCTATCAGGAAAGCATCCTTGGTCACTGTGGCTGTGGGAGTACAAACGGACAACCTACAGTAACCTGTTGGCTGTTCAACCACCAAAGGAGGTCCTTTTTGCAAGTATTTGTCAGCAGAATCTTGTGTGATATTGGAAGTTGTTGATAAGACCACTGTGTGAAGAGTAACCATTGGAGTATCCTCATGTGCATGCGTCCCAGAGGAACTGCTATGAGAGTCGCTGCCATGGTGCCTAACAGCTTCAGAACTTGGAATGCAGGGACTTTCTTTTCCATCAACAAAAGGAATACTTGGTTTCATAAAGAGATTACTCGTTTTTGAGGCAATCTGACCAGGGTGTTGGTGGTGTCTAGATCTGCTCCTATAAAGGAAATATGCTGTGACGGCGATAAAGCAGATTTTTTGAAATTTAAGGCTATGCCCAACTGATAGTGTAATCCCTGGCATAAATCAGTTGATGCCTGGTGGTGGTGGTGAGGAGCCAGTCGTCGAGATATGGAAACACCCAGAATCCTAAACATCTCAGGAGAGCCATGACAACTGCCATGCATTTGGTGAACACTCTGGGGGCTGTGGTGAGACCAAAGGGCAGAGCTCGGAATTGGTAATGACTGGCCCCCAGCCAGAAACGCAAGTGATCTCTGGATGGCCTGGCCATTTTTATGTGGTAGTACGCACCCTTGAGATCTATCAAGCACATCCA
The DNA here is from genome assembly GCF_019279795.1 of Protopterus annectens. Lineage (NCBI taxonomy): Eukaryota > Metazoa > Chordata > Ceratodontiformes > Protopteridae > Protopterus > Protopterus annectens. The sequence continues at coordinate 1,719,588,321 of NC_056725.1, forward strand.
ATCGCTCGTTTTGACAAACGGGATTATCGACTGAAGTGTGACCATCCTGAACATTTCCTTTTTGACAAAGGAGTTGAGATTGCTGAGGTCTAAGATGGGTCTCCAGTCCCCTGTTTTCTTTGGAACTAAAAAGAACCTGGAGTAAGTTCCGGATCCTATTTGGTCTGCCGGGACTGGCTGAATGACTCTTTTTTTCCACAGCCTCTGAATTTCTATGGCTGCTAGACTCCGCAGACTGGGTGGAATATCTGCGATTCTTTTCCGAATGGAAGGGAATTCTGAAAAGGGAATGATGGAGCCTCTGGTGATTATGCTTTTTACCCAGGAATCTGATGTAATTCCTAGCCAGGCGTCTGGGTATAAAGCTAAGCTGATAGGGTTTGCCAGGGAACCGCTCCCTGTCACCCTGGTTCTGCGGACCCCCTCTGCTGCCTGGGTGGCATCTAACATTATACCCCCTTCTCTGCCCCTGGAAGGGGTTTCACTATGTGTGTTCTGGAGAGTTCCTTGGGACTTTCAGAACCACATTTTTCCACCTCTCTGCCCTTTGGGGTATGGTGTAGTAGGGGTGGAAAAACAGATTCCTATGGCAGATAGAGTCTTTCCTTCCTGCTCACACCTAGTGAGTGTCTCCTTGACTTTGGGCCCAAACAAGGAAGAGCCATCAAATGGGGTATTTACAAAGGAAGACTTGAAGGCTTCCACAAAGGAGCATAAACGCATCCAGGATTGTCTCCGCAGAGCTATCGCTGAACCTGCTGCCTGGCTCGATCCCTCGGCTGCATAAGAAATGAGCCTCATGGATGAGTTTACAATGGAATTAAGGGTGTTAAGCTGTGCCATCACTTTCTGGGAGACAGCATCACCTGTGTTGCCCTGTAGAGTATCTCCAAGCTCTTTTAGGAGATCTCGTTGAAGACGGGTAAAATGGGTTAAATAGTTAAGCGATCTCATTGCAAATGTCGCAGAACTAAAGATGCAGTTCCCATTTCTGTCCATCATCCTGGAATCTCTATTAGGAGGATGGGCAGAGGAAGAGGTGTCTGACATCTCTTTCTTAGTGGCTGCCACCACCACCATGGCATCAGCGGAACCCCTTTTGTGAGAAAGGACTTAGCCTGAGGGCAGGTGATAAATTTGTTGGGCCTCCGAGGGACCGGTTCCATAGAATCAGGAGACTCCCATGCCTTTCAAGCGATCAAGTCCATTAATTCATCGAAAAGCGGAGTAACCCAGGAGGTGGAGGGCTGAGCCCCAAAGGCCTTCAGGAGCACTGACTCATCCTCAGTAGGGGTAAGGGACTGCCAGTTACCCCTCTGCCTTAGTATTTCAAGGATGTCTGCAAAAGAGACATCCTCAGACAAGGACCGTTGGGACCCTTCTGATTCCTCCAAGTCGGTGTCTGATGTTAAGGATTCCTGGGGGGAATCTAAATGCCTCCTCTTACACAGTCTTTTCCTGGGGACTTCATCAGTGGGGGCATCTGGTGAAGCCTCAGTCAAGCAGGGGTCAACCAATGGAGTTACCTGAGGCTCTGGATCTCGATGCTTAGTGGGAACCTGTGGTGTAGAGATAGAGTGTGGCCCTTTAGGGGAGGATGAGGAAGGAACCAAAGAAGTGAGGGTCTTAGCAGACATGACCTTCCTCATGGCATTGAAGGCACCGGTTTCCCGACCCGAGGAGTCTGCCGGTTTTGAAGAAGACAGCAGCCTCCCAGGGAGAGTCGGAACCGAAGCGTCAGTTCAACCCCCCCCCCGGGAACCAGCGAGAGAGTGTCGGCCCCGAGATTCTTCGATCGAAACTGAAGAAGTCAAGGTCGAAGGAGCTGAGAGCACTGGAACAGGCCTCGGCTCCGAGGGTTCCACCACTATCAGATCCTCTCTTTCCAGCTCCGAAGGCTCAACTGGCCTCGGAGAATGAGCAGTACTCATGGAAGGAGGGGTCGTAGGCTTTGAAGCCAACTGGGTCGAAGCTGCAAGCAATTTGGCCAGGGCCGGGTTCACCAAAAGTCTCTGTACCACTCGGTCCACATCGATGTCAGAAAGGGCACCGGAAGAATGGGTCGAATTAGCCGAAGAAGCCAGTGACTTAAGGATCGGAGACTTCAAAACCTCCGACACCGGTTCCAACACAATGACTTGGCTCCGAGGTAAGATCTCGGTGCACGGCTCCGAAGGCTGTGGAGCCGGCAACTGAGTCTTGCCAGAGGTGCTCGGAGCTGAAGACTTGTGCTCCAAAGACATCTTAGATGACTTCGACCCCTTTGAAGACTTGGAGGTCTGGTCAGTCTTATCCATTATATCCTGGAAGTCCGATTTCAACAGTCCTCTATCTACCAATTTCCTTCTCCTCTCTAATAACACCCTGCCACTGAAGCAATGGCAGATAGAGCAATCCTCCTGTAAATGTAGCGGACCCAAACAATAAACACAAGAACTATGATTATCCATGATGGACATCTTTTGTCCACAGTCACACTTTTTAAACCCAGATTTTTGCTTCTCTGACATTATGAAAAATTGTCCAATCAGTCGTAATAATACCACAAAAACAGCTTAAAAGTTCAGATCCCTGAACTGCAATAACTACAGAAAAGGGATACAATAAAGAAAAAACAAATGCTCAATACAGAATATAAGGGGATGGGGTATTAAATTTGACAGAGCCCTGTCAAGTAGAATAAATCAAGAAGGCTAAAGGCCTAGGAGCAAACCGCACCGAACTAAAAGACAAAATACCAGCTTAGATACCTACTCTAAACAACAAAAAAGAAGGAATATGTGAAGCCTCACTAAGTATCAGATCCCCGATAGTTATTATAAGTCTAAATATCCAAATATATAATAAAAAGGATACTGGCCCAAGCTTCCTCTGAAGATCGTGTGATCCGTTGCAATGGCAAACTAGATCTGGGTTTGGCAGCAGAGCATAATGGGATAGGGACTGTGTCTCGAGCTTCTAAGAGATCTAGAGCTTGGAAAGCGGCCGACTCGGAGCCGATGGATCGGCTCCGAACCCACGTGTAAGAACAAACGGCGAGATTGAACAACTTCACATTACAAGTTAATTTTATTTTTAAGGCATTTGGGACGTGCAGTAGTGAAAATTTAGTTTACTTGGCTAACTGTGAAAAATGTTTGTGTTTTTACATTGGAAAAACTAACTGTAAATTCAAGGAGAGAATTGCATCTCACTTATCTGATATAAGAAGGGGGGTTGAGACAAATGCACTTAGTAAGCATATTTTACATTGTGGAAATGAACATACATTTAAATTTAGGATACTGCAGAGAGTTTGCAAAAACAAGAGGGGGGCATTGTGAATGCCACAGAGAGAGCAGAATACAAATGGATAAACTTTTTTAGATCTGATGTCTATCCAAGGCTTAATAAAACTAATAGTATTAAACCCATTTTGAAATTAAGACAAGCATAAGTTAGTTAGAGTATTACATTTGTCCTGTGCAGCTTTTTAGGCAGTAGCGAAATTTGTTAAGGTGACCATTGTTTTTAATGAAGTTTTTTAGTGAACTAGACTTAGTCAGCTATATTAATTATTTAAATTGCATAATTATATAATGTGCTTATGAGATATGTTATGTGATTGACTGGTGTTCTGTATTTATTCTGCGGTTTTAATGTACTGATTCATTCTTGAAAAAAAGTTTAAATTCGAAAGGCTGAAGTAATAAACCTTGTTTTACATGGATGGTTATGCTGTGCCTTTTTGTTACTGGATTTAATTTTGTGTTGGTTTACCAGTACGTTTAGCTGTTCTACATCTGCTTCCTGGACTTTGCTTGCTTTGTTGGTGAGAATAGCGCATCTTTGTTCCGCTTTAAACAACCAGCCTGTGAGAAGGAATTATTCTGAATGTCAAAATGAGTGGATTATCTGTAAAGAAAATGTTAACTATTGGTGAGAACCCTCTTTTGCTGCTTTTTCAATCTGCTACTTCTGAGAATTTGAAAGTGACTGTACCTACTAATGAGAAAAAGAGAAGAATGTTTACATAGAATGCATGAACTTGAATTGTTGGTTCAGAAATATAAGAGATTGCAGTGGCAGAGACTTTCATTCTCAGCTTATTTAGAGATGGGCACTGTGCCAAGAGGGCTGAGAATAACTAAAATGCCGATTTATGGGTTCATAGGTTCATAGGTTCATACTAGGCTATCTGCCCGAGGGCATTTATAAGCCTAGCCCATAGTTTTGTGGCTTACGCCACCCCTTTAGTTTGGAGAAACTATGCCCATTATTTTGCTGTGCCTCTGTCGAGCAGTGACACTGAGGTAACCCCTGGGGTGTATCTGCGATCTCCCATCCATTGGTCAAGATTCCTCTTGAACAAGGCCAGCAAGGTGCTCTGCCTCACATAAACCGGGATTTTGTTCCACAGCATAGGGAGTCTTTGGGTGATGAATTTATCCCTCCAGCACGTCCTATTAATAACCGTGTCAAGGTTTAAGTCTCCCACCCTTGTGGCTCTGAGGGATCTAGATTTTTTGAGATGAAGCATGTTCATCAAATCTGGGTTTGACATGGCCTTGTATGTCAGGCATAGGTCCCCTCTGAGCAAGCGGTAAGCAACTGAATATAACTGGAGTTCTTTCAGTCGGGCAGCATAAGACAGATTTTTGAGACCCTTTATACTTTTGGTGAGGAACTTTTGTGGCCTCTCCAGCTGCTGCAAGTGTCGGGTCAGATACATTCCGAATGGGGCATTGTACTCGATCATTGGTCTGATGAGTGATGAGTATAGGGAGACTATGACTTCCCTTGATCTAGATGTGAATCCCTTCATGATAAGGTGGGCAATGTAGAAGGTCTTCCTAACTACTTTAGCAATATGAGTGTCGAATGAAAGGCTACTGTCAACCTGGGTTCCCAGGTCCCTAATAACTTCTTCTGTGTTCAGGGGATTGCCACCTATATGGTAGCTAGGGGTAACCTTATTTTTCCCGAAGGGTATGACTATGCATTTCTTGGCATTTAACTTTAGACTATGGCTCTGGCACCAGTTATCCATTTCTGTGAGACCCTTCTGAAGGATATCTGTGCCGGATGTGTTTTCAACTACGGCGCCCAGTTTGCAGTCATCTGCAAACTTTGTCAGCCATAACCCTCCTGTGTTTGCTTGTACTTCAGAAAAGTAGATGCCAAACAAGAGTGGGCCCAGGACTGAGCCCTGTGGGACACCACTTGTGACAGGCTTTGAGTCTGACATGGCGCCAGCAACTCTGACCCTGTGGGTTCTGTCACTCAGCCAGTTTGCAACCCATCTTGTAATGTATGGGTTTACATTTAAGTTGATGAGTTTTTCAATGATACCCGAGTGAGGTATTGTATCAAAAGCCTTCGCCAGGTCTAGGTAGGCTGTATGGACTGCCTTTCCCTCATCAATGGCCTTGGTGACTGCTTCGAAAAAGTCAACCAAGTTTAGAAGGCATGATCTGCCTTTCACAAAGCCAAACTGGGTTGGATCCAAAGTCTGCAAGTTCCCTACGTCTTTATTTATGAGATCCATTATGATCCTCTCCATGGCTTTGCAGATAAGGCTTGTCAAGCTAATGGGACAGTAATTTCCAGGGTCGGTGGAGGCACCGCCTTTGTGGAGTGGGACCACAGTCGCTGCGCCACTCCTGGCACGTATCCGGAGGTGAGACTAAGATTAAACAGCTGTCCTAACTGTGGGTTTAATTCCTCGTTGAGTTCATGGAGCACACAGCCGGGGACACCATCAGGTCCCATGGATGCTGTGTTCTTTGCCTTGGAGAGAGCAGTTCTCACCTGGGCGTTAGAGATGTTTGGGGGGCTACAATCATTTGGTATAGATATCTCTCCTTTAGGGGGGGGGGAAGTTTGCACTGAACCTGTCAGCCAGTATGTTGGCAATGTCTGTAGGATCAGTAATCTTCACATCATTTTGAACTAATTCTGAGCATATCTGGGAGTTTCCTCCTAGGTTTCTGACATAGCTAAAGAATGCCTTATGGTTGTCTTTAGAGTCCTTAGCTATTTTTTTTCTCAAAATTAGCTTTGGATGATTTTATGAGAGCTCTTAGCTTTTTACTTATAGTGATCAGCGGTGTCTTACCTTTTAAGGATTTTGCTCTATCTTGTAGTAGCTTTCTCCTTTTGTTGTAGAGTTTGTTTATGGCTGGGGTCCACCAGACTGGACGCTTGCCTTTGGTACAAAGAGTCTTTGTTTTGCTTGGGATTGCCTGATCCATGCAGCCCCGCAGGTGCTGGTAGAAGGCATTTGTAAGTGATTCAGCGGTTTGAGTAATGTTAACCGCCGGCTCAGGGGCCTTAAAGGAGACCACACTAGTCTTTAGAAGTGTGAAGTCGGCTTTCGAGAAGTTCTTTACTGTGGTCTTTTCATTTCGGTGGGGGGGATGAGGACCTCCAGCGAGATTAGTTTGTGATCAGATCTCACCAGTGAGGGGTATACTTCCGGCGTTGAACATTGTGCTCCCATGTTCGTGATGATGAGATCAAGTATGTTTTCTCCTCTTGTGGGGATGGTGACTAGTTGTTCCATGGCATTTGAGTTTATGAATTCCAGGAACTTTTGGGCTAGAGTGTTTGGGCTTGAGTAGTGTTCCCAGTCTATATTAGGGTAGTTGAAGTCACCTAGTATGATGGTGTTCGAGATACATTTATCCCTCCAGTGTTTTCAGGAAGGCCATATGAGGTTCCTGAGTTTGCGAGGGTGGCCTGTAACATGCTACAAATTGCAGAGCAGTCTTGCCTATGGTTAATTGCACCTGGATGGTTTCCGATGCATCGTGCGATGCCACCAATCTTGAGGTGTGGGTGTCCTTGATGAATATGGATACCCCTCCTCCTTTCTTGGTATTGTCTGGGTTTGGGGCCGGAACGCATGATATGAGGTAAAACCTGATAGTGCTGGGGTGCTCTCAGGAGCCTTGAACCAGGTTTCTGTCACAGCACAGACATCGATGTTCTCCATAATGAGAAGGGCCTCGAGTGCGTGCATCTTGAGGTTGAGACTTCTGGCATTGAGCAGCATTACCCTTAGTTTTTTCTTTGTTTTGTTCTAGGGTGGTAGGTTTAGAATTTGAGCCTTGCCTAAAAAGGCACTATGGGGTGGCAAGAGCCTTTGCCAAAATCCGAATCCCAGGGTGACAAGTGCAAGCCGTCCCTTGCGAAGCAGCGTGGCTTGTCCAGCATGTCATCCCAGGCAGACAGACATTGGATCCCCTTTGAATGACACCAGAGTTTAAGCCAATTGTTAAAGCTGATCATCTTATCTCTGTATTGTGGCATCATTCTTGGTGAAGGTAGGATACTGCTCAAGGTCAGGGTTATACCTGCTTGGGCTACATAATCAGAGAGCTCCTCTATGTCTCTTTTCATGTAGTCCAAGGAGGTACGTCTCAGGTCGTTAACACCAGCGTGGACAATGATTGAGTCATACTTGTACCTGCTGTTGAGAGACCTGAGTGCATGGGTTTAATACTATTAGTTATCCCACTTTACTGAATAAATGGCAAGAACTTAATTTACATACCAGTATGGAATATATGAGGATTATGAATGACTTTTTTACAGAAATAGAACATGACCTGTGTACTAAGATAGATGCTCTTGAGAATGAAATTGTTACTTGTACTGACTTTGAGAGACTTACACAATTGTATTAAAGTGTGTTAGATAAGCTTGCAGAGTTTGAGAGCAAATTAGTCTCTACTAAGAAGCAAAAGCAGATTAGAGACATCACTCACTTTCAAAATAACCATGTTTTCTCTTGGCCCAGAGAGGGAACTGTGAGGGCTCATATTTCATCAAATACAAGTGCAAATCAACCTAATGCTCAGCTACAACAATTTAGAAGAGAGGGCTCTTCTACTATGAGTAATACAGCACCAATTAGTACACAGGAGGGAACTGCTGTGCATATAGGTGAAACTGTTATAGCTTTAGACCCTTTTGCAAGTGAACCTACAGACGAAGAACTGCTGGCTGACAAGAACCATACTGGTGAGGTTCATGATAGTAATATTTCTACCACTGACACAAGTAGTTTTTTAGGCGAAACAAATCTAAAAATAAATCTACAGCTCCCAATACAGGTGCAGTAGAGGGAGAGAGACCGAAGCAAGCAAAGAGGAACACCACAAAGGAAAGACTTGGGGGCAAGACCGAAGGTATGCCCTGTAACAAGAAGCAGAAAGACTTAGCAGGACATACTGTTGTTAACTTGTCTGGCTTTGAATTTTCTGAACTGGAACTGAGTTCACTAGACAAGGGTTTAACTTTTATTCCATCTGGTAATGGTGTATTAAATGACAGCATTACAGAGCTAAGAATGTTTGTTATGAATTTAGATCTGAAAATGTTATTTGGGAATAATAATGCCAGTACTGAAAATGTCTTAAAAAGAAGCAGCATTTTTTTACCTAATATCACAGCAACTGTCACAGCCTTTTTACAGTTATGTGAGAATGATGTTTATGATTTGTTGTTTAATGGGAAATCATCTAGTTTTCATAACCTGAATGCTAATGAAAGAAAAGTATTAATGGACTTAGTTAAAAGGACTGACATTATACTGAAACTAGCTGATAAAGGTGGGAAAACAGTTATATTTAATGTAAAACAATATCAAGAACTGATGTATGAATTTTTAAATGACAGTGCAACATTTAAGGTTATAAATGTTATAGAGCTAACTAGAATGATTTATAGGATTAAAACTGAATTATATGACTATTTAATGCAGTTAGCAATTACTCCTTAACAGTATAATTATTTCTACATAAAACATCCTGTCTGCCCAGTTATTTATGGGTTGCCCAAGCTCCATAAAAACTTGCTTCACCCCCCAATGAGACCCATAGTCTCAGGAAAACAATGGGCTACTACAGCAATCTCAAAATATTTAGAGCAGCAACTTAAACCTCTATTGAAACAAAGTATGTCCTATATAAAGGACATTGGTGAATGTTTAGTCATTGAGAATGTTTTTGGATATGAATATGATAAATGTGTTGTTTGTAACTATGGACATTAAGTCCTTATTTACGGTTATTCCTAACAATATAGGTATTGAATATGTTAGAGAATTTCTAGTTAAGCACAGCACTTTTACAACAAATACAATTTCACTGCTATGTTCTCTACTGGAGATTGTTCTGCAAAATAATGTTTTCATGTTTGGGGATGATGTATGTGTATTATCAGACTTCAGGAGTAGCTATGGGCACACCTGTAGCAAATAGCTATGCTAACATAGTGTTGGCTAGATGGGAAGAATATACTATTTTTGATTCTAACAAAAATGAATACTATAATAGTGCTTTAATGCACTATAAACATTTTGTAGATGACATAGTATTATTGTGGAGAGGCAGTTATTTGTTGAAAGAACATCTACAAAACAGTACCAGCTTCCTTAAGTTTGAAATGTCTTGTTCAGTAGAGGAAATCACTTTCTTGGATGTTAAACTGTTGAATATTGGTGGTAAAATTCATACTTCTATATATAGGAAAGAGATGCAAGCAACTAGATATGTACATAATTCCAGTATGCACCCCACTCATGTATATACGGGTGTAGTAAAAAGTCAATTCTTGAGAGCCAGTAGGCTTAAACCCCACTGAAGAAGGGTTTGCAGCTGAAATTATTACTATGACACAGGACTTTTTGGCAAGAGGTTATAGTACAGATTTATTAACTAAGAATGTAGAATATGTTAAATCTGAAAGGCCTAGTGTGGCTAAACCATATTTACTTTGAGAAGGCAATAATGCAAAGAAGAACAGCCCAGTACGAGAAGCTGGGTTTAATAAATTAGGATATATGATGAAGTACAACAGACATTCTAGGCAGATTCAGTCCATAATTAAAAGAAACTGGACTGTTCTTAGTTCTGATTTTAATGTTAGGAAAATAGTAGGAGAAAAAAAAGTTATGTACTCACCATAACGTTCCATCTGAGTAGGTAAGCTTCATTTGTCAGCAACCTGTGGGTTATGGATCCGACACAGATCCGAGCCGGCAGCATACCAAGCAAAAAGATCTGAGCTCCAAGCTCCTCCCCTTTACCCATACTACACTGCAACCTCCTTCCAATCCTCAGATCTCGTTTGCCACTTGCACTTAATAACAAAACAACTAACAACCTGAGACACCTGACTCAAGGACAAAGTAAAGCTCATAAGTCCAGACCTCGAGCTCAGCTAAATAACCATGAAGGTCAGGGGGAAGGAGGGGGGGACGGTTGCTGACAAATGAAGTTTACCTACTCAGATGGAACGTTATGGTGAGCACATAACTTCTTTATCTGAAGTAGTTAACTTCATCTGATCAGCAACCTGTGGGACAGAGTCCCCAGCTACCCGAATCTTGGGAGGCCCTTAAAGAAGGATATTCCGGAGCACTGCAGAGCCAAAGGCAGCCCTTCCCCTAGACACCAAATCCAGTTTATAATGAAAGATAAAGGTGTGAGAGGACGCCCAGTTAGCCGCCGAACAAATGTCATCCAGGGAAACTCTAGACCAGAATGCAGCAGACGTTGCCACAGAACGTGTAGAATGAGCATGAACTCCCACTGGTTCTGGTAAGCCCGATTCTCTGTATGCTTGTAAAATACAACTCGAAATCCACCTGGCGAGAGTCATCTTTGAAACTGGTTTCCCTAGAAAAGGCTTAGCAAAGGAGACAAAAAGCTGATCAGATTTACGAAAGACAGCCGTCCTGTGCAAATAAAAACCTAACTGTCTGTGAATATCCAGCAAATGAAGTTTATAGTCTCCTATATTCTGGAAATTAGGGAAAAAGACAGGCAAATTAATGGACTGATTAATGTTTGTCTCGGAAGCAATTTTTGGGAGAAAGGAGGGATTAGTCCTGAGAGATACCCTATCCTTATGAAACACAAGGTATGGAGGTTTGATACAGAGAGCCTGAAGCTCCGACACTCTCCTGGCTGAAGTAATTGCTACCAAAAAAGCTGTCTTCCATGACAAGAACTTCAGATCAACAGAAGCTGTGGGTTCAAATGGAGGCGCAACTAACGCCTGAAGAACTAAGGTCAGATCCCACGGCGGAGATGAATTTCTAACAGGGGGGGGTCTCAAAAGAAAAGTGCTTTATAGAAAGGTCTTACAAACTCTGGCAGCAGCAAGGGAACCAAAGTTGTCCCCAATATGAAAATGGGAAATGGCAGCCAGCTGAATCTTCACAGTAGATGAGCTTGCCCCTTGCTGAAAAATATGAGACTAGAATTCCAGAACCACTGAAACAGGAGCGGTAAAAGGCTCCAAGTTCTTTTGTGAAGCCCAAATTGAGAAACGTTTCCATTTGTTACTGCAAATCTTCCTGGTAGAGGGTCTATGTGCTGCCACCAGGATAGACTTGACTCGGGAAGAGATACCGGGAGTCCTGGCAACTAGGGGAACTGGATCAACCAAGCTGAGAACTTGAGACCGTCCAGGTTCAGAGGAGCCATTCCTGAGGGATGAGAAATCAGATCCGGAATGGGATCCAAGATCCAGAGTGGAGCTATGAGATGAGACCGCAGGCAGGGGAACCAGACTTGAGGAGGCCAGAATGGGGCTATGAGGATAATCTTGCTCCCCAACCGGCGAGCTTTCTGCAGAACTTTTGTCATAAGCAGAAGTGGAGAATACGCATAAAGAAGACCGGGTGGCCAAGCATGGACTAGAGTGTCTCTGCGGGCTTCTCCGAAAGGAGGAATTAGAGCGAAAAACTCGCTGCACTTCTCGGTGGAAGGCGATGTGAAGAGATCACAGCAAGGCTGACCCCACTTGAGGAAGATCTGTTTCGCTACACAAGGATTCAGAGACCACTCATAAGGAGAGAGGATAGTTCTGTTCAATTTGTCTGCCAGTATGTTGGACCGACCCGGAATGTGCATTGCTAACAGGAAGCAGTTGGTGTAGATCGCCCATTCCCAAACTCTCATGGCTTTTCAGCAAAGGGGGTAAGAACTGGTTCCCCCCTGTTTGTTGATATACTAGACCACTGACATATTGTCCGAATGGATCGCAATAGTCCCCGGAGGAAGAAAGGCATGGAGGGCCTGCAGCGCCAAGAGGACCGCCCTCATCTCCAGGACATTTATATGCAGTACAGTCTTGGTCTGAGTCCACGTGCCTTGGATCATCCTGCCCGCACAATGCCCCCCCCCCACCCTAGGCGAGAAGCATCTGTGGTCACTGTGGCCTTGAGTGGTGACATAACAAAAGGTCGTCCTTCCCAAAGGGCCCGAGATTGAAGACACCACATGAGGGAGTTCCTGCAAACCCTGCTGAGGGGAATCAGGAAGTCTAGGGGGTGGTGTAGAATAGACCACTGGACCTGCAACGTCCACTGTAGAACCCTCATGTGCAGACGAGCGTAAGGAATCATATTGATCGCTGCCGCCATGGACCCCAAAGCTCTCAGGACTAATTCTGCTGGGGGAGCAGGGGATTGAAAGAGGGCTAGCACATGCAGAGTCATGCTGTGAAGTCTCTGACGTTAGGAAGGCCCTGGCCTGGAGGGTATCTATCCTGGCCCCTATGAAGTCTAACACTTGGACAGGCTGGAGGAAGGACGACTTGACATTTATGGTTATCCCCAACTGGGTTGATATCAGGAGGAAGAAATCCCTGGCTAGAGAAAGTAGATGCCTGGTGGGGGCGATGAGGAGCCAGTCATCTAGGTACGGGAAGACCTGTATGCCCTGGAGCTTCAGGTGGGCCGCTACAACTGCCATGACCTTGGTGAACACCCTGGGGGCTGTGGTGAGACTGAAGGGTAGGACCCTGAACTGGTAATGACTGGCTCCTAGCCGAAAGTGGAGAAACCTCCTGGACTGTCTTTCCATGAGACATGGTAGTACGCATCCTTGAGGTCTATGGAGCACATCCAGTCCTCCTCCTGCAAGGGGGGCAGGATGGATTGAATCGTGACAATCCAGAATTTCTCTTTGGCAACGAAAAGGTTCATTGATGACAGATTGAGAATCGGCCTTAAGTCCCCCATCTTTTTTGGCACCGGAAAGAACCTGGAGTAGATGACTGATCTGGGGGCACATGCTAGATGGCTCTTTTTTCAAACAGCTTTTTTATTTCCAAAGCTGCGGCCTCCCTTTGAGTGGGTGAGACATCTGGAAGGTGTCTTGAGTAAGGGGGCTTGTTGATGAAGGGGATTGAATAGCCTCTGGATATTATCTGAAGCACCCAGCGATCTCTTGTGATGGACTCCCATTGAGCCAGGAGCCTCAAAAAGCACCTCCCAACTGCCTCCAGAGAGGAGCAGTCGGGCAACCCCTCAGGGCTGTTGCATGGGTCGGTCGGAAAAAGGTTCCCGTGACCCGAAGTTCTTTGGTCCCCCTCTGCCTCTGGGCCAGCATCCACCTTGTCCCCCTCTGCCTCTGGGGGAGAAGGAGTCCTGAGCGTTCCGGGCCTGCTGAGATTTCCAGAACCACATCTTCTTCTGCCCTCGCTGGTTCCTAGAAAAGGACCTTTGAGGGGTAGAGAAGCGTATTCTGATGGCTGACAGCGTTTTCACATCTTTCTCGCTCTGGACCAGCATCTCACGGATGGTCTTCCAGAAGAGGGTCGACCCGTCAAAGGATGCATTCTTGAAGGACACCTTGAAAGGTTCCAAGAAATCGCAAAATCGAAGCCAGGCATGATGCCTTAAGGTGATACCAGACCCACTAGCTCTAGCAGCTCCTTCCATAGCATGGGAAAGTAGCCGCATAGAAGTGTTGGACGCTGACTTAAGAGTGGTCATACAAGCCGAGAAAGTCCGTTTATCCTCAGCCAACATGGACTCTGGGGGAGACTCAGCATATTCCTTGACCAGGTCCTGCTGCAGTCTGTTTACATGGGCCAAATAACTCAGTGCCCTTATAGAAAAGGTAGCTGAAGCAAAAGTCCGCTTTCCAATATGGTCCATTGCCCGAAACTCCGTCAGGGGGATGGACCGAAGAACTTTTCTGGGATAGTTCCTTTTTGGTGGCCGCCGCCACCACCATGGCATCAACCGGGGAACCCTTGCTCCATGAAGCTCTGTCTGCAGTGGGACTGAAAACCTTATCGGGCCTTCTAGGTATTGGCTCTACAGTATCCGGCTCCTTCCACACCCTGGTGGTAATCAGGTCGACCAGGGGGTCGGCCAGGGGGTACACTCAAGAGGTAGATGGGCCTGTGTCGATGCCTCCAGGAATACCGACTCGTCCGAGGAGGGTTTTTGGGTGGACCACCCCCCCAGTGGAGAATTTCCATAATATCTCCAAAGGAGACATAGTCGGGGGGTGATTTGGGGGAACCACCCCTTCCTCCAAATCGGTATCCTCGGTGACGGACTCTGAGTCCAAGTGCCGACTTTTGCACAGACATTTGTGAGGGACCTCTGAGGGGGGACTATCCAAGGGGGGCTCACCCACGGATTCATGTTCCTACAAGGGAAATGGCTGGGGCATCAATGCCACAGGCTGTCCCTGGGGGGACTGGATGATGAAGGACAAACTGAGCTGCGAGGGAGTGGGGTGGACCCTGAGGAAAGAGTGAGGGGTCTCAATCCTTCAGAGAGAACCCTCTCCACTATGTCGAACATCGAAGGAGAACCAGCCTCTCTAAGACAGGTGGCCGGAGCCCTCGGATCCAACAAGGGGATCGGCGCTGGAGCCGAAGCGGCCCGACCTGAGAGGACGGTGTGCTTCGACTGCAAAGGAGCCAAAGACACACTCACCCCCCCCCCCCAGATCCGACGCCCAGCTCTCGGCTCCAAGATCTCAGATCCGAAAGCAGATCCAATAAGCTTGAGGGCATGGCTGGCATTGAGGTAGCAATAACCATCGGTGCCGACCCCCTGGCTCCGAGGCTCCTCGGATCCAAAAACTCCAAAATCCGGTGGTGGATCAGAGAAGGAGCTATCTGGGTGAGCAGTGGAGTTGAACTCCCCCCCCCCCGGGGGGGTAGCAGCACTCCCATTTGCAGCTGTGTTTGCAAAAATCGACACATCATCTGGTCCATATCTGCCTCGGAAATGCTTCAAGTAGACCTGGAGGAAGCCACCGACGCCGGCCGGAAGGGCCAACACAACGACAACCTCGAGGCTGGTCGTGTCTCCTCCTCTGGCTCTGGGGAGAAACGTGGAGAATGGAGCCATGGGGAGGAAGGCTTGGACACTTTTAGGGGAGAAGAGACCACCATTGCGGAAGGGGCCGAGGGGTCCAATTCGGCCTGCCGCTTGTGGCTTCTCTCTCTCTCTCTCTCTCTCTCTCTCCCTTCTCTCTTTTTTATCTTTCTTGGCCTCTCATTCTCCCTGAGACAAGGTGGGAGGGTGAGTCCTAGAAAGGGGAAGAGGGCCAGTCGGCTGGCCAGCCACAGCCGTGGCTGTCGCTACCAACAGGGAAGGAGAAGAAGCTGATTCCATAGGTAGAAGACCCGCCAGAATCAGCTTGTTCTTCCTATCCCTTAAGGCTCGAGGGTTAACGGCCGCACAAATCTGGCAGCCCGAGGAAAGGTGCGTAACCCTCAAGCAAATCACACAATGAGTGTGACCATCTGCTGGCTACAGCTTATGGCCACACTCAGAGCATTTAGTAAAGGTCACTTTGTGGCTTTCAGTCATACTCAAAAGCACACACACAGCCACACACTCACACCTGAAAGAGGGAAAAATAGGGGCCTACAAAGGGACTACCAAAGGTAAAGGGGGATATAAAGGCTAGATAGAATGAAAACCTGTAGAAAGGTATTAAAATGCACTCACACACCAAGTAAAGAAGACCAAAAGCGAAGTTTGAAGAAAAAAAATGCTACACTTGCCTGGAGCTCTAAGAATCCCATGCTTGGCAAAGCCGCAGCAAACGAGATCTGAGGATTGGAAGGAGGTTGCAGTGTAGTATGGGTAAGGGGGAGGAGCTTGGATCTTTTTGCTTGGTATGCTGCCGGCTCGGATCCGTGTCGGATCTGTAACCCACAGGTTGCTGATCAAATGAAGTTAACTACTTCAGATGCCCTATTTTGTATATAAGAAAGAGAACCTCAAACAACTTCTTTATTATAAAGAGTTTGATAATGAAGAGTTACATAGATTTAAGAAGGGGACAATCCTGTTACAACTGCACCTTTTGTAAGTTCATTAATATGGAAACAGGATTTATACATCCTATAACACAAGTTAATTTTATTTTTAAGGCATTTGGGACATGCAATAGTGAAAATTTAGTTTTTTGTGTTTTTACAATGGAAAAACTAACTGTAAATTCAAGGAGAGAATTGCACTCCACTTATCTGATATAAGAAGGGGGGGTTGAGACAAATGCACTTAGTAAGCATATTTTACATTGTGGAAATGAACATACATTTAAATTTAGGATACTGCAGAGAGTTTGCAAAAAGAGGGGGCATTGTGAATGCCACAGAGAGCAGAATACAAATGGATAAACTTTTTTAGATCTGATGTCTATCCAGGGCTTAATAAAACTAATAGTATTAAACCCATTTTGAAATTAAGACAAGCATATGTTAGAGTATTACCGTTGTCCTGTGGAGCTTTTTAGGCAGTAATGAAATTTGTTAAGTTGACCATTGTTTGTAATGAAGTTTTTTAGTGAACTAGGCTTAGTCAACTATATTAATTATGTAAATTGTATAAGTATATAATGTGTTTATGAGATGTTATGTGATTGGCTGGTGTTCTATATTTATTCTGTGGTTTTAATGTACTGATTCATTCTTGAAAAAGAGTTTCAACTCGAAAGCTTAAAGTAATAAACCTTTGTTTGCATGGATGGTCGTGCTGTGCCTTTTTGTTACACAGCCAGGAAATGGAACAGCTTGTTGTAAGTTCACCAAGGCAGATTCAGTAAATCCAGGTAGGCACCAAACGAATTCAAATAATTCCTATATTCAGAACCACAGAATAATAACACACAAGCGCTTTCGCTCAGAGGAATTCTGAGCTTTATCAAGTGACACCATGCTGTTGAATCAGGTGTCTTATATACCTTGAAAATCCTAGGTTAATTAGAAAGCACTACCAATTAACATTTTAAAGAGACTGCACTATTCCACATGCTTAAAATTCCTTTCAAACAAAATATATAAAAATATAATAGATTGCTTAAAATAATGCATTAATGCATCTGTCACTACTAAAAATGCTAATAGCTTAAAATAAACAAAACATTGTGCACTGTTACCATAGTGTTTAACTTTGTAATAAAATTTGCTTTGTGCAAAAGTTGCACTTCTTTGAAAATTGGGATAAGATGGAGTGACTTGATGTACCAACTGTTGTTCGTGTAAGTATAATATAAGGCTAATGCCTAGTATGGGTATGACAATATTTTCCTTTTCTTGGTCTTGTTGACAACCCTGCTGGAAAAAGAACACTATATCTTAACCAAGTTAAACTATGCTGTAAAATAGGTCTTTCCTTAACATAGACTTTGTATAGTGTAGCATTAAGTGAAAATCATGCCCATGTGTATGAGTACTTGCCATAAGTAATTGTGTGGGGAATGTCAAACTAAAGTCTTGCCCTTCTTAGTTTCAATAGCGGCTTGATACTGAGTTGGGAATCAACTTTAGAATATCGAGAACTCCTCTGGCAATTAAAGTTAGATGCTGGGAGACCCCCTGGGCTTAACGGTTTGATCAGTATCAAGCCGCTATTGAAACTAAGAAGGGCAAGACTTTAGTTTGACATTCCCCACACAATTACTTATGGCAAGTACTCATACACATGGGCATGATTTTCACTTAATGCTACACTATACAAAGTCTATGTTAAGGAAATACCTATTGTACAGCATAGTTTAACTTGGTTAAGATATAGTGTTCTTTTTCCAGCAGGGTTGTCAACAAGACCAAGAAAAGGAAAATATTGTCATACCCATACTAGGCATTAGCCTTATATTATACTTACACGAACAACAGTTGGTACGCAAGTCACTCCATCTTATCCCAATTTTCAAAAGAAGTGCAACTTTTGCACAAAGCAAATTTTATTACAAAGTTAAACACTATGGTAACAGTGCACAATGTTTTGTTTATTTTAAGCTATTAGCATTTTTAGTAGTGACAGATGCATTAATGCATTATTTTAAGCAATCTATTATATTTTTTATATATTTTGTTTTAAAGGAATTTTAAGCATGTGGAATAGTGCACAGTCTCTTTAAAATGTTAATTGGTAGTGCTTTCTAATTAACCTAGGATTTTCAAGGTATATAAGACACCTGATTCAACAGCATGGTGTCACTTGATAAAGCTCAGAATTCCTCTGAGCGAAAGCGCTTGTGTGTTATTATTCTGTGGTTCTGAATATAGGAATTATTTGAATTCGTTTGGTGCCTACCTGGATTTACTGAATCTGCCTTGGTGAACTTACAACAAGCTGTTCCATTTCCTGGCTGTGTGTGCATTTACTTCCTGGTTTGGTTCTCTGCTGTTTGTTTGACTTCTCTGTGCCTTTTTGTTACCAGAATACAATAAAGGGAGAGAGAGTGACTAGCTGAAGTCTAGTCTGCCATGTATGGTATAATGTTTTAGTTACATAGCTGCCACCTAGGCTACAGAAAATTAGGGTAGTGTTCGATAACAGAGGGAGCTTGGGTGGACTGTATGGGATACAAGCCCTTAGGTTTAAAGAAAAGTTCTTAGAAAGCAAGAGGAGGAGGAGTTACAGTCCAACCACCACATAGACTGGCAAGTATGGTACAGTATCCTACCTGACACCTAGGGGTAGTGTTAGCTAAAACAAGGGGCTTGGGAAGAACAGTCTACCTGCCACATAAACTGTAAGAAAATGCAGCCTACCTGCCACCTAGGCTTAAAGAAGAACTCTTAGAATGCAGAAGGATAGGCAGTCTAGTTGCCATCTAACTGCTGAGTAGGGTATACTGTACTAGTTTCTTAGCTGACACCTAGGTTATATAAAGTTCGGCATACTGCTAGTTAATTGAAGAAGTTTGGGAAGAACAGTCTACCTGCCACCTAGACTGTAGTCAGGTACTGCTTATTTGCCACTTATTATATGTGCTCAACCAGATAACAATGAAAAAGAAGTACAATGAAGGATCATTCCAACAAAAGCAAACATAATAGTGAATATGCACTGCTAATTATAAATATAAGAAAAGAACAGTGAATACACCATATTATTAATGTATAGCTCTAAAGCTCTGATACTGAGTGGTGGAGTAGTACGCTTACCATAGTACTTTTTGTGTTAGAAAATACATTAGTTTGCATATGGTTTTCCATCATTATGGTAAACACAAGCACTGGCTGTAAAGATTTGAGTCTTAGCAGGTGCTAATGCCCTTACCAAACAACCCATCTTTCTGTAGTATTCTGTCACACATTGTAGCACTCCGAATCTTGAATTGCCATGACTAATTTTTTTAATTTTACTGTACATACATTATATGAGTGGATGCTTAAAAAAGGTTTGCAAACTTTTTATTAAGGATGCACCCACATTTGACATTAATATAGGGAGAGAGTGAGAGGTGCGTCTATAGACTTTAATGGATGAGTTCCTGTGCATGCTTGTGACGTGTCTATTAAAGTCTACAGACACACCTCCATGCTATTTCTACACTGACATCACTGAGAATAAAGTTCACTGTACTTTTAGAAACATCTGCATAGGGGAATATTTTAGGTAAAAGCAACATGGCACTAGATACACTACCTAACTCCATGTATAAGGGAAGCTTGGAAAGTATGATGAAATACTTAAAGCATTGGTCACAAGTGTAAATAAACCATGTTCTCTAAACTCCAAGTACAATACAAAGAAGTACACTAGAACAATAAAATTCTTACCTCACTTTCAAGTAGGTGTTCATTTGCAGAAAGGAGATCAAACCATGTTTCATTTGCTACCACGACAGGTGACTGAAAGAAATGAGATTTTACCTTTTCATTTCTGATACTGAGAACTACGTGGATAGTTTATAAAAAGTAAATTTACACATTTTATTATCCTTTTTTATTAGAGCCAGTGAACGTGAGCAATCACTTGATTAAAATACTTACCTTCTCTGTTTGATAATTTTTTAATTACTTTATTTTTCAGTTTTGCTTCTTTCCAATGCCCAATACTCAAATTTAACAACTAACAAAAAATATTACAAAAAGATTATTTGAAAAAGTCATGTGACACTTGATAAACGACAGCGATGCAACTTATTTCACTCATATCTTTTTATCAAAAATCTAGTTATGGAAATATTGCTTCTTATTTACTATAAGATAAATTAAAACAGGTTATACAAATGAAGACCATACATTCTGCATACTCTCTAATCTTTACAGACAGCCCATCACCATATTGTATCATCTTGCATATACAGCTTGAGTGGTTACAATACCTTCGCATAATCTAAAAGTTGGATAGTGTCAATCTTCATGTGAATAAATCTATGAAATAGTTGCACTACAGTGGGGAAAAGGCCTTATACAACTTTCAGTGAAATGTGTTTCAGTGAATTGTGTTTACAGTGAATTGAGCTTTCAGTGATTTGTGCACAATCATTTGAGTTTCAGTGAAATGTGCTTTCAATGAATAGTCCTAGACCCGTTTTGATATATGTTTCTTGTAGTAAGATCCATTCTGTTTTGTATAGGAAGTAAATCTCAGTTAACACATTCCCTTTTTTCTTTTAGTGCACACCCAGATATTTGGTTAAATCTTAAAATTCTATAGAATTAGATCTCTATGCTCAGAGGATGATAAATTTCAAGAGGTGGCTCTGGACATAGTAAATAGATTAGTTAACAGAGGTTATAGTCAGAATAAAGAGTTATGTACTTACCATAACTTGGCATCTGTGTTATCCTATGTCATTATTCATCACAGTGGGGTCTTGAATTTGATATCAGATCCAAGCTGACAACTTTAAGTAAGACCGATCCAAGGCTCAAGCTCCTCCCTCTCCCATAATCCCCTGCTGCCCTCTAACCCTCAGATCGAGTTTGATAACATAATCAGTATCGCTATGACCCAAAAGGGAGAAAGTGAAGTAGCCACACACACATCAACTTCCTACAAAGATCCAACAAGGAAGGGGGATGGCAGGAGGGAAATATGATGAATAATGACACAGGATAACACAGATGTCAAGTTATGGTAAGTACACAACTCTTTATCTGATGTTATCCATGTCATTATTACTCACAGTAGGGTCAGAGTCCTCAGCTACAATCTACCCTGGGAGGCCTCAAGGAAGGGCATGTTGAAGCACTGTGGAACCAAAGGAAGCCCTGTTCCTGGAAACATAATCGAGCTTGTAATGAGATATACAAGTGTGAGGATTAGTCCAAGTGGCAGCAGCACAAATATCATTGATGGAGAGTCTGTCCATGAAAGCTGAAAAAGTAGCCACAGACCTAGTAGAATGAGCTCTAACCTTTCCCAGAACCACAAGATGCTTGATGGCGTAGACTGCAGAAATACAGCTGGAGATCCATTTAGAGATATTCACTTTAGAAATGGGGAGGCCATGTCTCTTTGGAGAAAAAGACACAAAATGCTGGTCTGATCTGCAAAACTCCTTAGTCCTATGCAGATAAAATGCAATAGCCTGTATACATCCAAAGTATGCAGGCTATACTCTCCTTTACTGGAATAATTGGGAAAGAAAACTGGTAACTGAATACATTGGTTCAGATTGGATTCAGAGGAAACCATAGGCAAAAAGGATGGATTCATTCTAACAGACACTATCCTTGTGAAAGACCATATACGGGGGAGCAATTGAAGGGGCTTGCAGCTCGGACACCATCTTAGCCAAAGTTATGGCTACTAGAAAGGCCATTTTCCAAGACAAAAATATGAAATCACAAGAGCTAGCAGGCTCACATGGGCTCTGAGTTAGATACTGCAGCATTAAGGTTAGATTCCAAGACAAGGGATCCTTAATGGGTGGTCTTAGAAGGAAAACGCCTTTCACGAAGGCTTTACAGAGTTGAGAAGAGAACGTAGGTTTGCTATTCTCATGAAAATTGGAAAGTGCAGCCAACTGAAGCTTAATAGAAGAAAAACTTGCCCCTTCCTGAAAAAGTGAAGACAAGAACAAGAGAATATCTGGTACTGAAGCAGAAAAGGGGTCCAGATCCCTGCTCTTAGCCAAGATAGAAAACCTTTTCCATTCGCTACTATAAACCTTTCAGGTTCATAGGCTCATAGGTGTGGAAGGCTTTTGGAAGGCTAGGATAATATTCTTGATAGTAGAAGCCAGTCTGGACTGTTTCAAAATCACTGGAAATGGAGACACCATGCATTCAGATGAAGGGTCTGCAGACAGGGAAGAGGGAGCCCTGAAGGATGGGAGATCAGGTCCTGAAGGGGATCCAGTATCCAAGGGGATACTTCAGGTGAGACCTTAGGAAGAGAAATCACGGCTGAAGAGGCCAGACAGGGGCAATGAGTATAAGGGACGTCCCCAGGTGGTGCACTGTCTGCAAAAAGTTGGGGATAAGAGGGATAGGAGGGCAAGCATAGAGGGGATCCCTCTGTGACTCCCCAGGTTGGAGGACGAGGGCAGCATACATTCTGCATTTGTTGTTGGTTGGGGAGGCAAAGAGGTTGCAGCATGGTTGACCCCAATGATTGAATATCTGCTTCACCACCATCGGATTGAGGGACCACTCGTGAGGGCTCAATATGGTTCTGCTGAGTTTGTCAGCCAAAACGTTGGAGTCCCTGGATAAATGTGTTACAAGAAGAAAGCGCCTGGAAGACATCGGCGATTCCCACACTCTCACGTCCTCTCTGCACAATGGGCAAGATCTTGATCCCCCCTGTTTGTTGATATACCAGACCACTGCCATGTTGTCTGTCTAAAATGCAATCATCCCCAGCAGAAGGCAATCTCGAAAGGCATGCAACATTAGCAGGATTCCTCACATCTCTAGGACATTTATGCAGAATTTGGTTTCTACAGGGGACCATGTGTCTTGAACTGTTCTCCCCTGGAAATCCTCCCTGACCCCAACAGGGAAGCGTCCGTGGTCACAGTGGCCTTGGGCGGAGGGAGTGAAAAGGGCCTGCCTAAAATGAGATCCTGAGAGTGAAGCCAACAAAGAAGATGCCATCTGGACACTGGTGTCAATTTTATGAACATGGACATAGATTGAGACAGAACAGAACATTGAACTGCCAGGGACCACTGTAAAACCCGCATATGGTACCTTGCTAGTGGCACAAGCTGTATGGCCATGGCCATGTACCCTAGGGTCTGAAGAACCAAGTGGACTGGAGGATTCAAACAATTTAAGACTTGCATAACCTGCTCCTGAAGCATCTGTACTGTGCAAAAAGGTAATGCTGCAGTCTCTGAGATGGAGTCTAGCTGGACTCCAATGAACTCTACTTTTTGTGTCAGGACCAAACTGGACTTCAAGAGATTCAATGTAATCTCCAATTGGCTGAACAAAAAGAGGATGTATTGGATGGCATGTGACAGTCAATGTCTAGTGGCAGCTGTGAGGAGCAAATTGTTGAGGTACGGAAACACCTGGAATCCCTGCAGACTCAAGTGAGCTGCCACCACTGCCATGCATCTGGTTAACACCTGGGGGCTGTGGTGAGTCCAAAGGGCAGGGTTCTAAACTGGTAATAATTGGCCCTTAATCAGAAGCAAAGGTGTCTCGTCGAATGCCTGTCTATCTTGATGTGATAGTAGACATTCTGGAGATCCACTGAGCACATCCAGTTGCCTTGAGTAAAAGAGGCAGAATGGATTGAACAGTGACCATCTAGAACTTGGCCTTCTTGACCGACAAATTGAACTCTCTGAGATCCAGAATAGGATGCAGGTCCCCAGTCTTTTCTGGCACTAAAAAGAAGTGAGAGTAAGTTCCGGATCCTCTTAATCCTGTTGGGACCTCCTGGATGGCTCTTTTTTGAAGAAGTTGTACAACTTCCTTGAAGGCCAACTCCCTTTGGTGGGGTTGTACATCAAGGAGATACATTCGTATAGGAGGGGGTTGAAAAAAGGGAATGAAATAACCCCTGGAGGTGATGTTCGTCCAGGCTAGTGGGTGAAAGGAAAGAAGGCCTCCAACTGCCTCCAGGGCAGGACAGTCAGGTAACACTTAAGGAGCACTGAAAAGGCTGCTAGCAAAAAGGTTCCCTGGAGCCCTGATTTTGCGTACCCCCCCCCCTTCCTCTAGGTTAGCATCTGCCATTGAATCCTCTCCCCCTGCCTCTGGAAGAGGAATTGTCAGGAGCATCCTGGAAGGAAGACTGTGACCTCTGGAATTACATCTTCTTAGTTCCTCATTGGGTCATGGAAAATTATCTCTGAGGACCAGAAAACTTGATCCCAACCATGCACAAAGTCTTCCCTTCCTGTTCACTATGGGTTAGATTCTTTCGCAGAAGGTCCAAAGAGGGTGGACCTGTCAAAGGGAGCATTAGTAAAAGATGCTTTGAAGGACTCTGCAAACCTGCATAGTCGTAACCAAGTATGTCGCCTTATAGCTATGCCGGTACCTACCACTCAAGAAGTAGCTTCTGCTGCACTGGAAATTAGCCTCATCAAGGAATTAGCGAGGGACATCAGAGAAGAGAGCTTGGGAGAGACCTTCTTGAGGTCCTCCTCCGGCAGCAACTCTGTAAGGGAAGTGGAGAATTCTCTGACTAAGTCCCTTTGAAGGTGGGTGAAATGGGCCAGGTAATTAATTGCCCTCAGTCCAGAGGTAGCTGAGGCAAACACACGCTTCTCATGCCAGTCAATCGCCCAAGGCTCCCTGTTTGGGGGATGGGCTCTGGAGCTCTGCTCTGCCAGCTCCTTTTTGATAGAAGCGGCATGGCATCATCTGGAAGTCCTTTGCTCCAAAAGGGTTAGTCCATGGGAAAGCTAAGGAACTTGTTGGCTCACCTAGGTACTGGTTCCACAGTGTTGAGTTCCTTCCAGACCCTGCAGGTGATAAGATCCACCAACTCGTCAGTGGGGGGGACACCCAGGAAGTAGATGGGCCTATCCCGATCACCTTCAGAAACACAGACTCCTCCAAAGACAGGGGTTAGGGAGACCATCTGTCCTTTTGCCTCATGATCTCAAGGATGTCCCTAAAGAAGACATTGTCAGGCGGAGATCTGGGGGACCCATCTCCTTCATGGAGATCTGTGTCCTGTGTGAGGGACTGCATGGGAGAGTACAAGTGCTTCCTCTTGCACTTTCTTTTATGAGGTGCCCCCTCTGTGGGGGGATCTGGATAGGACTCGGAAGATGCGGGGACCCCATGAGGGGAGGAAACCCCATGAAGGCTAGTAGTAGAAGGCTGACCTTAGACAGGAGACCTCACCACCCAAGGTAGAGAGGGGCAGGGGTGAATCCAGAGGGATGAAAGATGTCGCTCCAGTCCTGGAGAAGGTCCTCTCTACCACCCGAAAGGCTGATGGACTGGAAGTGGTCCTATCCTCATTCCCAGAGGGTGAACCCCCACCAGAATGGAAGAATGGATCCTGACACAGCACCATGACCACCGGATGATACCAATCTGGAGCTATCAAGGGCCAAAGCCCAAGGGGAAGAGATCAGTCTGAAGGGCCCGGCCCCACCTTGTCCCCACAGAGCTGGCACTGGCCACTCCTGCACAGGGCCCACCCTGGCCTGAGGGCAAAGGAGTAGGCCAGGGACCCTGACGGGGTTGAGAAAAAGAGAATACTTGACATCATCGGGATCTGATCATGGGTATTTGGGTCCCAAGATTCTGAAGCCCTGGGGTCAGAAAAGGAGAGTGGAGAGTTGGGATTGCAGAGGCACTCCTAGTCGGGTGGGCTGGTGAAGTCAAAAGCCTCAAGTTTATCTGGGCCTTTAGGAAGCTCCTCATCATTCTGTCCATATCTGAAGGTAACATGCTCCTAGATGACTTGGAGGAAGTGGAGAAGTGAGTAGACTTAGCTGGAGACCCTTTCCTGGACACCAAGGATCTAGGTCTGTGATATGGAGTAAAGCTCCAACATATAAGGGCTGAATGGCACAAATGCCTAGAGGATCCAGACAAGTCTGTATCATCAGTAACTATAGGTGGATCTGCCAAGCCTGTCAGATCTGAAGGACGAGCAGCATGAGCAATCAGATCCAAAGAAAGTACGGTTGTGTACACTTACCATAAATGTAGATGCTTGAGTGTATTCACTGTTGCAGTCATCACCTGTGGGGTTATCCCTGCTGTGGTATCCCTCGGTCGGCTCGAATACCAGAGTCAATGTATTTGTGTGCCGGCTGCCGTCGCCTGTAGTCTGATGTCAGGTCGTCAGTACTATAAAGCAAGGCAGCCAACATCATTACATCTGTTTTTCTTGCCCTAACCCATCAGAAGCACAAGGGAAAAGAGAGAAGTGGTCCTAGTGGCTAAAAGCCACGTTGGGAAGCTTGTGTCCCCCTAGGGGAAGATGTTAAATGAGGGATGGAGGGAGGGAAACCAAGACTGCAACAGTGAATATACTCGAACATCTACATTTATGGTAAGTGTACACAAGTGTACTATGTTCTTCATGTTTCACTGTTGCAGTCATCACCTGTGGGAGGATTCCCAAAGCTGAGGAAAAGGGTGGAAGGATAGGTTGAGTCTTAGGTATGGATCAGGAGGCCCTGCAGAACTGCAGAGCCAAACCCAGCCCTAGACTTGGAAAAGAGAGGTAAGTGGTAATGCTTTGTAAAGGTATGGACAGAGGTCCAGGTGGCCGCTTCCAAGATGTCCCTGGTAGGTACTCCTCTAAGGAAGGCAGTGGAAGTGGAGGTTGCCCTAGGAGAGTGGGTACAGATAGACTTAGGGATGGGTTTCCCATGTAGTCTGTAGCAAAAATGGATACAATGTGAAATCCATTTGGAAATGGTTTGTTTGGAGAGAGGCTTCCCCTCTGCTCCTGGAGCAAAGCTTACAAGAAGCTGGTCTGTTTTTCTGAATGGCTTAATATGGTCCAGATAATATCTGAGTTGTCTGTGCAGGTCTAGTGAGTGTAGAATTCTTTCCCCCTTGTGTTGAGGGTTGGAAAAGAAGGTGGGAAGGTGTATGGCCTGGGTAAGGGTCACATCAGATACCACCTTTGGCATAAATGAGGGGTTAGTCCTCAAGGATACTCTGTCTGCATGGAAAATTATGAAGGGCTCGACAGCCATGAGACCTTGAAGTTCCGAGACCCTTCTAGCTGAGGTTATAGCTAAGTAGGAAGGCAGTCTTCCAAGAGAGGTATTTCAATTCTGTTGAAGCGACAGGTTCGAAAGGAGGTAATGTTAGTTTCTCTAACACATAATTCAGAGTCCCAGGGTGGCATTGGAGGCCTTCTGGGATGCCTGATATTAGAAGTCCCTCTGACGAATTGCTTAATCAAAGGGTGACAGAGAAGGGGTGGGTCTGAATCATAATAAGCCAAGATGGCCGAGGCAAGGATTTTAAAAGAGGAGAAAGAGAGGCCACTATTGAGCAACTCTGCTAGGTAAACCAGGATGAGAGGGATGCAAGGTTGGGAGGTACTGCTCCCATTTGATTGTTTCCAGGAGCAGAAACTTTTCCATTTTCCTGCAAATGATTTTCTTGAGCTGGGACTTCTGGCCTTTTTGATGATGTCCAGGACCTGTTTGCTTAACAGGGACTCCTTGTTAGCTTTTAGTGTATAAGCCATGCTGAAAGCTTGAGAGTCTGCAGGTCTGGGTGCAGTACCTCCCCCCTCCTGGGTCAAGAGGTCTGACCTCTGGGGAAGCAGCTTTGGGGGCTGTAAGGTCAGACTGAATAGTAAGGGGTACCAATGCTGTCTGGGCCAATCTGGAGCAATGAGGATGGTCTTTGGTCTCTCCTGTCTTATTTTGATCAGAACCTTGGGAATAAGGGGCAGAGGAGGGTATGAGTACACAAAGAGGGAGCTCCAGGGGAAGGTCAAGGCATCCACCTTCCATGCTAGGATGTGATACTCCCTGGTACAAAACTTGTGCAGCTGGTGGTTGAGGTGTGAGTCAAAGAGGTTCACTTCTGGGGTCCCCCACTCCTGGGTGATTTGCAGAAAGATTTCTCTGTGGAGTTGCCATTCATGGGGGTCCAGAAAGTTTCTGCTTAGGTGATCTGCCAGTGTGTTGTTGATCCCTGGTAAGTATTGGGCAATTAGGTGTAGCCCCATGGAGGTGGCTGTAAGCCAGAGATTCATGGCTAACCTGCACAGGGGGTAAGATTGGGTGCCCCCTCTGCTTGCTTGTTGATATACCACATTACTGTGGTGTTGCCTGTTTTTATAAGGAGGACCCCTGGCCTGAGATGGGGTTGAAAGGAAGTCAGAGCCTTTTGCACTGCCATCATTTCTTTCTGGCTGATGTGCAAGTAAAGTTGGTGGGCATTCCAAAGGTCTTGGGTACACCTGCCTGCTAGGTGAGTGCCCCAAGCTATGTCTGAGGCGTCGGTAGTGATGGTCTGGCCAGAAGGGCGGAGGATGAAAGGAAGACCTTTGTTCATGTTACAGGCTTCTGCCCACCAGAGAAATTCAGTCCTTATACAAGAGTTCAGAGGGAGAGTGGTCTTTAGGGATTGAGAGTGCTGATACCAAAGGTTCTTTAAGTACTACTGAAGTTTTCTCGTGTGAAGCCTGGCAAGAGGGATGAGAAGGATGACAAGATGCCATGTATCCCAGGGCTTGCAGGAACTTCCTCACAGTGAGGTGACTTCTGGAAGCCAGCTGGGTGAAGTAGAGAGGCAGGAAGCTCTTCTTTTCTGGGGACATGAAAGCCATTTGGGTTGCTGTGTCAATTTTCCTGGTGGGATTTTGCTTTGATTTTTTTTCTTGTTGATGGTGACCCCTAGGGAAGTTAAGAGTGACTTGACAAAGAGAATATCCTGGAGCAACTTCCCGTTGAAGTCCGCCTGAATGAGGTAGTTGTCCAGGAAAGGGTAAATCTGTATATTTCACTGTCTGCAAAATGCTATAGCTGGGGCCAAGCATTTGGTGAATACTCTGGGAACAGTAGATAATCCAAAGGGCAGTGCAGAGAACTGAAAGTATTGATAGTCTACTCTGAAGCGCAGAAATTTTCTGCACGATTCCCTGATGGGGAAGTGGAGGTAGGCATATTTTAGGTCTAGTGTCACAAGCCAGGCATTTTGTGTGAGCATAGGCAGGAGCTGCTGCAAGGTTAGCATTTAGAATCTGGGGACCATCAAGGAGGTGTTCAGTTTGGATAGATCCAGGATGGGGCGCCAAGTGCCCTCTTTTCTGGGAACAAGGAATAGTCTGGAATAAAAACATTTTCCTTTTTGATCTGGAGGGAAAGGTTCTTCTCCCCCCAGGATATTAGAGTTTGGGCCTGTTTTATTGCCCCTGCCCAATGGTTTGAGGGGAAGTCTGGGTACCCTCTTGGAATAGGGAGTTCGCTGAAGGAGAATCTGCATCCCTGAGAAATTATTTTTAAGACCCATTGGTCCTTTGTTATAGAGATTCAATTGTCCTTGAAGAGGGTGAGCCTTCCTCCTAGATTTTGATGAGTGAAAGGAGGGCAGAGGGGGGAGGGAGAGTCATTGTGAGTGCTTGCTGTAGCAGCTTGGCTTAGAACTCCCTGCTTTAGAGACTGAAATAGTCCACTGTTCGCTTCATTGTTGGCCCTGGGATAGGGGCCTGGATGGCCTGTCCCTGCGGGGCTTACTTTGGTCGTGTCTGCTAGGTGCATTGAAGGACCAGTGCTTAGAGGAGAATTTCCTGCTGAATCTGGGAGGTTGAATGTGAAAGAAATCTTTTACTGTTTACATAGATTTTGCTTTGTCTTCCATCTTTTTAAGCACATCTTCTGCTTTTTCCCCAAGCAGGCATTCCTTATCTAGGGGTGCATCAATAGGTTTGGACTTGACATGATCAGGGAGAGGTTGTTCCTTCAGCCATGCATGTCTTCTAATAACAGATCCTGTCACTGCTGCCCTGCTAGAGGCTTATAGGGTATCATATCCACATTGTAATGAGTGTTTGGCCAGTTGACAAGTCGAGTGTAATAATTCTGCCAGCTCTTTTGAGTTGGCACCATCAAGAGAGGTAGCAATTTTCTGTTTTAATTGTTCCAAAGTGTGTTGTTGATATTTTAACATATGAAACTGACATTTGAGTGCTCTGATAGCTAAGGTTGTAAAGGTGTATACTTTCTTACCCCATCTCTCCAGAGCTCTGGAGTATTTGTCAGAAGGAAGAGGATTCTTAGCAGAACTAGTCTTAGCTCCTTTCGGTCCCTGTGTAATGACCTCAGGGTCTGCAGCAGGATTCCTGTACAGGTATTTATGAGAATCCAGTACTCTGCAGTACCTGTCAGGTTTAGTTGGAGCAGGAGGCAGGGCACCAGGGGCTAAGCTGGATTCATGGAAAACATCATCCACCACTTCCAGAATAGGTGGAATGGCCAGGGGTCTGTGTTGGAGCAGGTCCAGAAACTCTCTAAGTTGTTTCTTTGACTGTGGGAAGTCTTAACATTCCCATTGAAAATGTTGCCCGAGGGAGTGAAGGGTTTCCCCAAAGGAGAGGTCCTCTGGAGGGGAGGCAGAATTATCTATACTATTTACATTTTGTTGTAAGCCCTCTAACATTGATGTATTCTTGCCATAATTTAAGAGTGGTATAATAATGCCTTTCTCTCTTTTAATGCTTACTTCATTAAACATGCTTTCTATTAATTCTAATGGATAATCTTGAGCTCGAAACATATCACAAAGTTTGTAGCACCTAGTTCAAAATTGTTCATCCTTCGTGACCATACGGGCTAACCTTATAAGTTGACCTTTCACTACACCTTTCTTGACATGCATAGGGTGATTGCTATTAAAATGTAACAAACTATTACTATATGTTGGTTTTCTGTGTAAATCACTTATAAAGTGTGTATTGTCTTTTTTAATGGTCACATCTAAATAATTAATACTATCATTACCAAATGTATATGTGAACTTTAAAAAGTCAGTGGTACTGTTAATATATGTACTAAAAATCTGTATATATATCTCGTCCCCTGTCCAAAAAAAAAAATCATCTATATATCGTAAATATAAAATCCATTTGCCAGTGAATCTAGAATTAAATAAGTATTTCCTTTCCCACATTAACATCACTATATTCGTGAAAACAGGGGCGCATATAGCCCCCATGGGCACCCCTGTTTTTTGGAGGAAATACTGACCTTCAAAAAAGATAAAATTATTCTTAAGCATAACCTCCATCAAAGTGGAAGAATAATCACCTGATTGTTAGTAAAAAGCAAACTTTCATATAAATATTCTTCAAATCACTCTATCCCTATATCATGTGGGATAAAGTTATACAAATTGACCACATCAACAGTTAAAAAATAACTTTTCTATCACATACCAGGCCATTAAATTTTGTTAAAAAATGCCACGAATCAATGCAAATGTGCTTCTCATTTTTGAAAACATCTTTTAATGTAAAATCTATATATGTTCCCATAAATTCTGTCTTTGATCCAGTGGCACTAACTATAGGCCTCATGGGGGATCCAACTTGTCCTTATGTACCTTCAGAATACCAAAGATGCAAGGAATTTTTGGAAATTTCACATGTAGAAAATCCAGAAGCCTACCATCTATCAAATCTTGATCTTGCATGTCCTGTAAAATGATGTTAATTTTTTGATAAAAAACATTCACAAATCTTCTAGAAACTTCTTCATATACTATATCATCTAAAAGTAAAGCATTCATTCTATTAATATAGTCTTGTTTCGACATTAATACCACCCCCTTCCTTTATCAGGTTTCATATCCTGAACTGTATTGTTGTTAACCAACTTGTGCAGTAATTCTCTCTCATTACTAGATATATTAGAAGCAATGTTGTCTTTCCCAACAGATTTTGCTCGAAAATCATATTCACAAATATTTTCAAAGACTGTCAAACAGTACACCAAGGGAGGGTTAAATGAACTTTTTTATGCAATAAAATGTAAATTCAAACCTACCCAAACTGCAAAAAGTCACACAGGAAGCCTTTTCCTCCGTTGAAACTTGGTTATCCGATGCCCAATTAATACTCAACCCAAACAAAACTAAACTACTCATCTTCCAACCCACCAAACATACTCAGAACAACTCTCACTTTAACATCACAGCAAAAGACAACACCACTATATACCCAACTGAACACATCAAATTGCTAGGAGTGGAAATAGACAATAAACTAAAATTTGGCATTCACATATCCTTGACCATAAAAAAAGTCTGCAATAAACTAGGAGCGCTATACAGAAATAACCAACTTCTCACCAAAGCAGCAAAGATTTTAATAGCAAATTCCCACCTTATCTCCACCCTACTTTATGCCTGTCCAATATATACCAACCTAAGGCAATGCGATTTAAACAAGCTAGAGACCTGCTACAACAAAATCGCCAAATTCGGCACAGGGGCATCCTACCGTAGTCACCACTGTCTCTCACTTGCTGAACTGGGCTGGCTTGAACTCCCTCACCTCCTTCAATGGTATCAACTCTCACTTGCCCACAAACTAGTAAATCATCCACTAAATGTCCCATCCCTCCAGAATCTACTCCAATCCTATTGCACCACCAGACCACTAAGATCCAGCAACAAAAATCACTTGCAGATCACTAAAGCCAATAACTCTGCTGGTGCACCATAGCCAAATTATGGAACTCCCTCCCACCCACAATTACCTCCATACCATCATGCACCCACTTCAAAACTTTACTAAAAGCACACCTAAAAACATGCTGGCTATGCCCTTGCAACTCCCACTCTAATAGCACCCTCCCCATCCAACCACTACTTTTCTTTCCACTCCACTAACTACCTTGATTATAGCAAGCTCAGATGCTCATAAGCCAGTAATTATTATACAGCAGGAACTTCTTCTTGTAACATTTGTTAATGTCTGTTATGTACTTCACAGATAAAGATTCTAGTTGTCTACTGATGTACTATGTTCTTCATCGGTAAATATGTTGTAAGTAATTGCTATGTAAATTGTTAATCGCTATGTAATCCAATGTAACTACTGTCTGTTTATTTTAACTGTGGAACTTTTCTCCCTGGGCCTCCGCTGAAAATGGACCTACGTCCATTCGGACACTCCCGGTCAACAAATGTAAATAAATAAATAAATAAAATGCTGTCAGCCCTATTATTAAACATCAAATGAAAATTCAAGTTTCTCACAAACATTTTTAAATCTAAAATAACTTCCACTAGATTTGAACATCTTGTGGGTACAAAATTCAAACCTTTACAGAGTAAATTAGCAATAGTTTCATCAAAATACTGCGTAGTAAAATTAAAAACTGTAAAATCACCTTTTTCATTTAATATTTCTGAAACATGCTCATTGTTATGACAAAAAAACGCATTGTCCTCACTTTCCACAAGCACACAAGTAATTTGTGAATCATTATTTGCTTCCAATACTCGAGCTATATTCGGTACTGTAAACTCACTCGTTTGTAAATTTGTAATACATGTACCTTCACGAATAAGATATAAGCCATTTACTTGTAGTTCCAGTACGTTTGTTGCCTGTTGTGTTGAAACTGCTGGTTTGGTGCCCCTGACCTTGATTGTAACGCGGTGGCCTGTAATTTGCTTGTTGCACCTGATTTTGTATCCTTGTTGATCTCCTCAGGATGTCCTGCCCTAAAGGGGCTTGTTCGTCTTGTGTAGTGTATCCATTGCTCTCCTCATCATTGATGGATTCCCGATTACGAAATGAATTAGGCAAAACTTGTGTGTGTTTAGGATAAGCTAACCCAGAAGCATACGCTTTGATGTCTCTTATTAGCTTCTTTTCTTTCCGGTTTTGTATATCCATGGCAATTTTGTCTGTACAATCAAAAATGTTTTTATATTTGGACATATTGTGTTCAAATAAGCCATTGCAAAGTGTTTTGTCTAGTTCCGATAGCTCTCTCTCTTTATTGACTCTATATTGTTGTAATTATGTTTAATTAAAATATCTAACAGTTCCATGCCTTGTCTTTCAAATAATGCAACAAGTTCTACATATAAAGGTGAATTGTAGACAAGTCCCGTTGGGTACTTCCAATGCCTGAGACCCTTCGGCACTACTTTGTTTTTTAATGCATTTTCCAGCTGAAGCTTCCTACACTTAATTAATTTGTTTTCAAACATATTAAGGGACTGTTGAAATGTGCAAGTCCCTTGACTATTATTACTCAGACTCACAAAATGAAAGTCTATGTGAAGCCAGTCTGTTAAATTTAGCCTTGTACCTGGTAAAACATGATAATTCTGTTGCATGTTAGTTCTACTAGTACTTGGCTCAGATACGTTGTTTGTGAATAAAGTACCTTCACGTCTATTCCCATTAGTGGGTTCTTTGGAGATTTCTTGTATTAGTTGGGTTAGGAATTCAATATTTTCTACTGGGTCGTCCCCCAAAGTGATGGTATGCTGGGAGGTGTCCATGTCTTAAATCAGCAACCACTCTCGACTTAACAAACTTGGAACCAAACACAAAGCTTAAAGCAAAACCAGTTTCAAACGTGAAACACCAATCCAAAGTAAAAAACAACTTAGCTTGTGGAACACAAATTTATTTAATGCTTTCGTCAGTATATAACTTAGACTTCATCAGAATACTTCCCTTAACAAATGCACATTTAAATACTCTAGTTCATTACATCATGTGATGAAATCATCCAATAAAACCCAACTAACAATGTGTGAACTGCTTCTGCTACATGCTCCATGGCAAGAAAGACTGATGTAATGATGTCAGCTGCCTTGCTTTATAGTACTGACGACCTGTGGTCAGACTACAGACAATGGCAGCCAGCGCACAAAAATATTGATTCTAGTATTCGGGCTGACCAAGGGCTACCACAGCAGGGATAACCCCACAGGTGATCACTGTAACAGTGAAACATGAAGAACATCTGGTCGAATCCAAGGCTGGTCTGTCCACCAGATCCGAGGGCCTCCAATCCAAAGAGGCCCTGGATTTGGTAGAAGAATCCAAAGATCTCAGATCGGAGACTGCCCAGGCTGGAGTCAGATCCAAGGATCTGGGATCAGACAGCCTAGGTTTTTTTTGAAGCCACTGAAGGGAAGGGAGGGGCTTTCTGCTTCAGATCAGAAGGGGAAGCCTTACAGGGGGAAACATAACTGAACCAAACCTTTAAGCAGCAGCTTATTACGGCACTCCGCTAAAGCCCTGGGATTGAATGCGGCAGAAATACTGCATTCAACCTCCAAGTGAGGAACCTCTAAACAATACAAGCACTCCATGCGAGTCAGAATTGGGCATCTTCCAACCGCATGAGAAGCACTTTTTAAACCCATAGGGTTTTTCAGACATAAGAGAAAAAGACCTAACACTAAAAAGGTCTAAGAGGAGAAAGAAAGAAAAGGGTGCCAAATGCCTAACTGACAAATGGGAAACTACCCTGCCAAAAACTAGGATATCTAAGGAAGGGGAGGTAACTACTAATACTATAACTAAGTAGACTAAAGGTAAACTAACTTAAACTAGTTTAAACTAAGCTAAACATGAAAATAGAAGCACTTATCTGAGCAAAAGCCAGGGATCACGTCTATGGCAAAATGTGGCAAATGAGATCTGAGAGTTACAGGGGAGCAGGGGATTATGGGAGAAGGCTGAGCTTGAGTCTTGGATCTGTCTTAGCTAAAATTGCCAGCTTGGATCCAAAGTCAGATCCAAGACCTCACTCTGAGGAATAATGACATGGGATAACATCAGATCTCCTTCTTTCCTCCTGGCAGAAGGTGGAGGAACAGGGGATGAAAGTACATAAAACTGGGCTATATAGTGAAAAAAATAATATGGGTAGAGAGAGACTGGAAGATGTATACTTTGTAATCAGATATGCCCCCTTTACAGAAGGGGTGGCACGTATTCTTAAAAAAAACATTGGTATATAGTCAAATCTGGCATGGTATATAGGAACACGAAGCTTAATATTTCATATAGAAATTAACTGAGCATTGGAAGTCATGTAGTACATACCGGAATGAAATGTGAGGTTGTTATCATGGAATGCAGGGGTTGTACAAATTAGTTCACGGGAAAAGATGGTATATATAGGATTAATAATAGGCTGTTTGTGATCCCTGGGGTATATAACTGCTACCAGAAGATGGTAATATATGGACTAGTTTGTCCTTGTAATTTTTATATAGGAAAAACAGTGCGACAGATAAGTGTGAGAATACAGGAGCATATAAGGGATATTAAAAGTATCTCACCCACTAGTCCAGTTGCATCACATTTCATGGAAAAGCATAAGAGTGATTATGATTTGTTAAAATATTTTATTGTGTATGTATTAAAAAAACAGAGTTGTATTTAAATTCTTCTGATATTTTATTGCAGAAAAAAAGCATGGTTCATTTTTACATATGATACATTACAACCAGGGGGTCTTAATAATGAACTTCTTATGAAATCTTTCATTTGATAGGATTTTATGTAATTTAGCATATTAGATGATTCATTTATAATAAGCATGTGTTGTGATATCTTTTGAAGTGGGAATAACAGTAATAATATATATTCTGCAGTGTCTATATTTTGTAGCTGTTGGTGCCTTTGCCTCTTTAAGAACTTTAGAATGGTAATTGACTAATTGAATAATGGATTAACTAAATAGCTTGAGTATATATTTGTTTGTTTTAGTGTCTTACAAAATTTTGAACACAGAAGGTGTAAGCTGAGGAGCTAGTTCAATGTTGTATGCTTTGTTGTCTTTATGTAAGTGCCAAAAGTCAGTAGTATGATTTAGAAGAATGATAATGTGTCATACTGCTTATCCTGCAGAGGAATTTTGTTCCAGAGATGGGGGAAGTGCTGTATAAGTAATCTATCAGTCTCTTTCTCTCTCTCCCTGTCCATCACATTCTATTTATTTTCGGGTGAAGATTTAAGTCCCTGATACTGGTGTTTGTAGAGCGATTATATTTGTAGAGATACAGAAGATCAAGTGTAACAGGATCTCTAATGGTGTGATAGGTGAAATACAGATTGCTTATCAACAGTCTGTAAGCTGCTGAGTAAATTGATAGAGCTACTAGCCACTCTTGGTGGCTCTGGATCTTTAGGCATGTAATTTTCATGGTTAGGAACCTTTTTGGGGCTTCTTTAGTTATCTGATATGTTTAGTGTGGTAAATCCCAAAGGGGGAGTTTTACTCAATGACTGGGCTAATCAATGCTAAATATAAAAGAATAATGAATTCTTTAAATCTCGATGATATACACCTGGCTAGCAGTTGTACTAAGTAGAATTTTCTGACCACATTGCTACATGATGATCAAAGGCGAAGGAATTTCAATCCACATTCCAATGTCACCAACTACATTTTTGTACTGAAGTGAGATACTGTTTACAGTACGTTTCGTTTTGAAAACAGAACTATTTCCCAAATTAAATGACACTTTATTTAATTTGAGCTCAGTTTCAGTACACCAAGTATTTACCAGGCTAAGTTTTTTTTTCTGTTGTAATGGGGTGGGGTCTGGAGATCAGAGAAGTAAATGCTGAAAAGGAGCATACTTTCTCACTCTGGAAAGAATATGGGGAAATGGATAATTTGTCTTAAAGTAAACTTGGATACCACTTTAGGCATAAACGAAGAATTAGTTCTCAAGGAAACCCTACTAATGTGGAAAATTAGATAATGTTGACCCACCATAAGAGCATACAACTCCGGTGCTCTTGTTGCAGAGGTAAGCGCAATCAGTAACACTGTTATTCTGTGCTATGAACCTCAAGACAGCCTGACTATCTGGTTCAAGTGAAGCAATAGTTAGTTTTTCCAACACACAATTAAGATCCCAAGAGGAGACGCATGTTTCTGGGAGCTTAGTATGCAACATCTATTTTAAAGCCATTGTTACATGAGATTACATTGAAAGAGGAGGATCCATGAGTAGACATGCTGAAATTGCTAACAACTGAATTTTGATGAGGTGTAAGACAAGCCACAGGATAATAACTCACATAAATAATGAAGAATCAGAGAAACAATAGCTTTAAAGGGTGCTGGATCCTTTCTTGGCACCAACTAGAAAATATTTATCATTTACTAATGTATGCCTTTCGAGCAGTAGGTTTTCTTGACTCCTTTAATACTTGCTGTACAACTTCAGAAATAGGTGGCTAAAAGATATTAAGATTCTATCATCCAGGCAGTTAGTTGCAATTACTTGGGGTCAAGGATGAATCAAGCATCCTCTTGTCCTGTGTGAATAAGTCCAGTCTGTGAGGATTCTTGTGATAATTGCCCATAGCCATTTCCAAAAGAAGGAAAACAAACTGTTGCCTGGGCTAGAAGGGAGCTAACTCAATGATCTTTGTTGAGTCCTTCTGAATCTTCACACTGACCATGGATAATTAATGGAAAAGGTGGAAAGACCTATAGGAAAATTCCCAACAAAGACATGAGAATGCATCTGTTTTCCGGGCCTGCTTGCAAGGAATCCTGGAGCAGAATTTTGCCAGTCGTTTGCTGTGAATGGAAGTGAAAAGATGAACCTGAGATGTTCCCCACAGCTTGAGCAATTCCCGGAATACCTCCCTGATTCAATTTCCATCTGTGATGGCATGTCCTGGTCAGGCTCCTCTTGTCTGCCACAATGTTTTGCTCTGACAGAATGTAAGCCTCATGTAGAGTGAGCTTGTGCTGAATTGCTATATACTTGCTGCCATGACTAAACTGCAAAGAAGATAAGATCTGGACCCCCCCTTGCTTGTTGTATCACATCACTGTACAAATTCCCTGTAATTACTTGAAACAGCCCAGTGGACCATAGATGACAGAGAGCAGAGTGCATTTATAACTGCCATCTCTTTTATGCTTATAAATTTTGGTCTTTCATTTTTTTGTTCCAAAGGCCCTGCTCTTTTATACCCAAAGACAAGGCTCCCCAGGCATCTACTGTTACAGATTGTGTTGGAGTTGGATGGGAGAATGGGAGACCTGGATTCAGAAATAAGTGGTCTCTCCACCAAAGCAATTCCTTTTTTACAAATTCCATAAATTAAATCTGAAATGTCAGGGGGTGTTGATGCTCGGACCATACGGATTTTAGATACCATTAAAACTTTCTCATGTGGAGTCTGGCTACAGGAATCATGACAATCATAGATGTCATGAATCCTAAAATACTGAGAAATTCCCC
This sequence comes from Protopterus annectens, assembly GCF_019279795.1. Classification (NCBI taxonomy): domain Eukaryota; kingdom Metazoa; phylum Chordata; order Ceratodontiformes; family Protopteridae; genus Protopterus; species Protopterus annectens. Next base: position 1,719,627,486 of record NC_056725.1, read on the forward strand.
TGCTGAAGCCCTGGACTGAGGTCAAAAACTTGGGGAAATTAGTAGGTGTAGATCTACTTTTTTTCCTATGGAAGAAAGGACTTTGAACTGAGGTATCTAGGAGACACACCAGGAAAACAATCCTGTGGAAGAGAGTCAAACAAGACTTTTGAATGTTCTCCTGGAAACCCAGTCTGTGAAGGAGATCTCTCATCCAAGTGAGAGGTTCCTGACACTTTGAAAAAGACTGAAAAAATGAAAAAGTCATCTAAATATAGAAAATTTGAATACCCTGCAGTCTTCAGTAGGCTATCACTTTCTGTGAATACCCCTGGTGCAGTGGATAATCCAAAAGGTAGTGCACAGAACAGATACATTCAAAGAAAACCTTTAAAAAGTTTGAAATATGAGGGATGTGATGATAAGTATTTTTTAAATTTAGTGTTACCAAGAAATTGAAAGAGGCGAATATGAGGTGAAGCGTTGTATTGGAATAGCATTTTGAACTTTGGGATTTTCATAAACTGATCGAGAAAGGAAAGATCTAAGACTGGTCAATATGAGGCTTCCCTCTTTGATACCAGAAACATACTTAAATAAAATAATTTCCTTGTCATGAAAAAGGGAACAAACTATGTACAGTAGAACCTGAACAAAGGAGGGCAAAAAGGAGTTTGTTGCAGAGGAGGAGATGGAATCCCATGAGGAGGGAGAGACAACAGTTGTTATTGGAATCTTTTCGTCTGATACTATCTGTTGCCAAAGACAGAAATAGAGAGAGAGAAAGCATTTGGTGGAGGTTTAAAGGGTGGGAAGGAGGGTAACTGACATTTAAAACATTAATTCTGACTTGTTGGTGTGTCCATGTTTCTGAATGGTTGCTTGCCAAACGTTTGCAGAGTCTGCTTAATTTGCTCTTTATAAGAAGGTCCTGAGTTAACTATGAAACCTTTAATAAACCTGGAGAAGGAAGGCTGAAAGATCTGAGTAACTCCTTGAATTAATCTTCTTCTAAAAAAATCACACTTTTTTAGGATCTCAACAGCAGATGGCCCAAAAACAACTCCCCGATCAAGGAGAGAAGTAAACATTTCAGCTTTGACATCCTCAGGTGAATTTTGAGAATGGAACCATGTAAGACTTCTCACTGCAGTTCCAGTAGCTGCTGGTCAGTATCAGCTGATTTATAAGCACTCTTGAAAGAATGTTTGATTACTTGAGACAAAGAATCAGTGTATTCAAAGAAGAGTTTTAAGAATCCTAAAAAATAAGTGTGGTAGAGGAATACAATTTTTTTTTACAATTCTTTCAAAGCCTTTCCAATCCTTATCAGTGGGGAAGGGATTAGCATTTATGGATTTGCCAAAGAAATCACTGCAGGGTCAGATCTGGAACTAGAAAATAAACATTTGCAAGACTAAATACCTCTGTATAGTCTATCTGTCTTGGCTGTAGACTGGCTGTTAGGCAAGTTACAGGCTGCAATAAAAAAAAATCCTCCAAAACTAGAAGAATAGGATGAACAGGACTGGGTTGAAAAAATTCCAGTTGTAATAAATCATAATATTTTTTTTCAAAGACACTGGAATATAGGTTCCCAATGAAATTGCTGTTTATCCTACATATGGCTTCAGAAAAAGAAAACTCTTTCAGGGGATGATTAGATGAAAAAATTTCCTCAGGTTTAAATATCTAAGGAGAATAAAGAAGAAGGTATGTACTCACCATAACGTTTCATCTGTGTTGTCCATTTTTATTTATAAATCCAAAAAGCGAAATCTCTCCACTCAACTGAATAACAGCAAAAAAAGAGAACCAAGGAGAGAAAGTACTGTCACTTCTTTATTACAATTCCTCACACCAAATAAAACGTTATGAACGCCTTCAGTACAATTGCGTTTTCGTCCCAACAAGCATGGACTTCATCAGATAAAAAACATTTTGTTTCCTTTGTCTTTTACACAACCTCTTAAACTAAAAACCAAAAAAAACCTTTCATTTCTATTTAAATAAACAAATCAAATTCCACCAAGTTCATTAATTATTAATGATAACACAATTCATTTTACAATTTTCGTTTAAAATCAACAACCTATTAAATTATTCATTCATTATGGTATCTTATAATTGTATATATTTATTTAAAAAAATGTTATAAAAATATGTAATATTATACTTTAAAAAATTTTTTAAAATTCTTTTCGTTTCACAATGATGCATTCAAAACAGTGAAATAAAAGTATCCCAAAATTTCATAACAACAGTGCCACCTTCTGTTTTTGTTTAATATTACACTTGTTGTATTTTTCCTTTTACATTCTAGCTGCTCTTAATTTTAGTAGGGGTAAAATGGATATATATTCATTCGGACCAGGGGCTTTGTTTGCTTCTAAAGTTAACTGCCACCATAATTCTTTGTAACCTACTGTTTCCTCCCAGGGGCCTCCTCTAATATCACATTTAACTTGATCCAGGACAAAAAAACAAAATTTATATCCCTCACAAATCTTGGAGTGTCTAAACAATGCATTAGTCTCTTTCCCCTTTTTTATGTCATAAATGTGTTCATATATTCTTTTCTTGAGAGTTCTCTCTGTCTTGCCCACATAAAAGGAAAGACATCTTTCACAAATAGCAAAATATACAAGACCTCTGGAGTCACAATTAAAGTATCCCTTACTAGTTAACCAACGTCCCCTGCTCTCCAAATAAATTTTTTCTTTATTCATTATAAATTCACATTGTCTGCATTTCCCACACCTAAATGTCCCTGTTTTTTCTCTACTGTCCCTTTCTCCTTTTCTATACAAATTATTCTTTGTCTCTAGTATTCCTTTTATACTGATGGAATTCTTAAAGACAACCTTAGGTATCCTTTGAGGGAGCCCATCCAAATCTGTGAGGGAGCCAAATTTCTCCCATTCCTTTTGAAATATTGCCTTAATATTTTTATTTAATGCATTATATTCTAGTATAAGGGCTTGCTGAAAATCCTCCCCAGATTCTACCCTTTTCTCATTACTAAAATTTGTTCCTTCTTTTTCTCCTAGGATGGGCCTAAATGTATCTACTCTCCATCTTTCCACTTCCATTCTTAAGTTTTTAATGAACTCCCTAGGATATTCCCTTTCTAAAAACATTTTTTCTAATAGGTCACATTCTTTTGTAAATTCTTCATTATTACTGGTCATTCTTGACCCTCTGACAAACTGTCCTTTCACTAAATTTCTTTTGAAATATATTGGATGGGCACTATTAAAGTGTAGAAAGGAGTTTACATAAGTAGGTTTCCTGTAAACTCTAATTTCCAAGGTATTATTTGCTTTAAGAATCTCTATATCAAGATATTGGATGTTTTTTTTCTGAATTCATAGATGTAAATCTAAGGAAATCAGTTGTTCCCCCTATATATTCAATAAATCCCTCCAATTTGTCATGGCCCCCAGTCCAAAAAATTATTATATCATCTAGGAACCTTTTGTATAACTTCCAATACCTCACAAAATTGGAGTTAAAAATATGCTTTTCTTCCCAATTTGCTAAAAATAGAAGTTATGTTCTTACCATAACGTTCCATGTTAGTTGTCTTCTTCTCGCCTTCTTCTTGCTGGATGGGTTCGGAGCCGACCTCGGCCCGACTCTCGCCACTCTAAAAGCTCGAGAGTTGGTTCCACCGGCTCGAGGCTCCCCTTATATCCCACAATGCTAGGCGTGAGTTACCTCAGATCTCGTTTGTAAGCTAACCCCAGCTTATAATAGTATCAGAATAACTATAAACAAAGTCCACCTCTAAAACCAGGGAGAAAGAAGGGTGACCTATATCCTCATCCAGGAAATATGCACAACAGCATATGCCTAATAAAAGAGGTGGTAGAAAGAGAGGTCACAATCACAACTCCTCTAGGTCTGTCCAGGCCAGGGGGAAGGAGGGTGGGACCGAAGAAGAAGGCGAGAAGAAGACAACTAACATGGAACATTATGGTAAGAACATAACTTCTATATGTTAAGTTGTCTATCTCGCCTTCATTCTTGCTGGATGGGACCGGCCCCTAGCACCTTGTCCCGGTGGCCTAACGGAACAGACTCCTGAGAACAGTGGAACCAAAGTTAGCTCTATGCCTAGAAGCTAAATCCAACTTATAATGAGAAATGAAAGTGTGAGGAGTAGCCCAAGTAGCCGCTGCACAAATGGTGTCAATAGGCAGTCTGTCTTGGAAGGCTAAAGAAGTAGCCAAAGCTCTGGTGGAATGGGCCTTAGGTTTATTAGGCAGCTTTTGGTGTCTAATTTCATAAACAAGGGAAATCAGAGATGTTAGCCATCTAGATAATGATACCTTTGAAACTGAAAGTCCCTTTCTGCCTTCTGCATAGGAGACAAACAGCTGGTCAGATTTTCTGAATTGTTTTGTTCTATCCAAATAGTACCTCAACTGACGATGAACATCTAGCCAGTGTAATTTTTGTTCAGACCTATTGGAATATTCTGGAAAAAGACAGGGAGGTCAATGCTTTGATTTAGGTTTGACGTCGAGACTACCTTAGGCAAAAAGGACGGGTTGGTTCGTAAGGATACCCTGTCCTTATGGAACAATAGATAAGGAGGTCGACAGCTGAGTGCATGAAGTTCTGAAACTCTTCTAGCTGAAGTAATAGCTACCAGAAAGAGAGTCTTCCATGATAGCAATTTTAAAGAACAGGAGGCTGCAGGTTCGAAAGGGGGAAGAATCAAAGAAGTAAGAACTAAATTTAGGTCCCAAGGAGAAGGAGGATTTCTTATAGGAGGTCTGAGAAGAAAAACTCCTTTCAAAAAGGCTTTGCAAAGCTTGTGGGACATTAAGGCAGACTCAGAAATACCCACATGAAAGTTAGAAATAGCTGCCAATTGAACTTTAAGAGTAGGAGATGAACCTGCATGGAAGAGTTCAGCTAGAAAATCAAGGACTATTTGGATGGAAGCAGTGAAAGGATCTATGTCCCTTCCTTGAGCCCAATATGTGAAGCGTTTCCACTTACTCAAATAAATCTTCCGAGTGGAAGATTTATGGGAAGCTATCAAAATATCTCGAACAGAGTGAGATAATTGAGGAAGCCTGGCTAAGGTTGGAACTGGAGGAACCAAGCAGTGAGGTTCAGAGAGGGGAGGGAGCGATGAAACTGACCCGACTGATGGATCAAAAGATCTGGAACTAGGTCCAGATGCCAAGGTCGCCCCAATAGAAATTGATGTAGAAAGGGGAACCACACCTGTCGAGGCCAGTAAGGAGCAATGAGGATCAATGAGGCCTTCTGAGCGATAGCTTTCTGTATCACTTGAGAGATTAGTGGGAAGGGAGGAAATGCATACAGAAGTCCCCGGGGCCAAACTTGGACTAGAGCGTCTCTGCTGGGTTGGCCTAGTAAAGGGAATAGAGTGAAATAATCTCTGCACTTGCTGTTTTGGGGAGTAGCAAAAAGATCGCAGCAAGGCTGACCCCACTTGAGAAAAATTTCTCTCACAACAGAGTCTTTCAGAGACCACTCGTGAGGCATGAGGATAGCTCTGCTCAACTTGTCCGCGATTTGATTGGACTTCCGGGGATGTGCGTTGCTATCAGAAACCGCTGAGAAGAAATCGCCCATTGCCACAATCTGAGTGCTTCTCGACACAGGGGTAGGACCTGGTTCCGCCTTGTTTGTTGATGTACCACACTACAGACATATTGTCTGTCTGGATTGCAATCGTTCCCAAGGGAAGAGAGTCTTGAAGGGCTTGCAACGCTAAAAGCACTGCTCTCATCTCCAGAACATTTATGTGCAAGTGGCATTCGTCTGGCTGCCATGTGCCCTGGACCGTCCTGCCCTGATAATGCCCCCCCCACCCGATCAGGGAGGCGTCCGTTGTCAAAGTAGCAACCGGAGGGGGAGGAACAAAGGGTCTTCCCAATAAGAGCTGAGGGGAAGACATCCACCACATGAGATGATTTCTGCACGCCTGCGTGATCATAATGGTGTGGGACATTGGAAGTTGCTGGTATGACCATTGTGTAAAGAGCATCCATTGAAGGATTCTCATGTGGAATCTGGCTAATGGAAGCAGAGGTATGGCCGCCATAATTCCCAACACTTTCAGAACTAACCTGGCTTTGATTCTGTTGTTGTTGAAAAGGAGTGAGACCAGTTTGTGTATGTCTGTTATTCTCTGATCTGTTAGTCTCGCAGACATGTCTACTGTGTCTAGATTTGCGCCTATGAAGGTAATAGTACGACAAGGCGACAAAACAGACTTTTCACAATTTATTGAAATGCCTAACTTTTGACAAATGCGAAAAGTGTAATCCCTGGCCATCAGAAGGAGATGCTTGGTGGGAGCTGTGAGGAGCCAGTCGTCCAAATATGGAAACACCTGGAATCCTTGTCGCCTCAGGTGAGAAGCTACCACTGCCATGCATTTGGTAAACACCGGGGGCAGTGGTGAGACCAAAGGGCAGGGCCCTGAATTGAAAATGACTGGTTCCCAGCCTGAAGCGGAGGAATCTTCTGGAGCATCTGTTCATTTTATGTGATAGTACGCATCCTGAAGGTCTATAGAGCACATCCAGTTTCCTTTTCCCAATAGGGGAAGGATGGACTGCAGCGTGACCATCCAAATCTTGTTTTCTTGACTGATCTGTTCAAGATACTGAGATCCAAAATTGGTCTCCAGTCCCCTGTTTTCTTTGGAACTAAAAGAACCTTGAGTAGATTCCGGATCCTTGCTGGTCTGCTGGAACTGGCTGAATTGCTCTTTCGCAAGCAGCTTTGAAATTTCCAAAACCGCTAGATCCCTTTGAGCGGTGAAACATCTGGAAGGGATTTTTTGATTGGTTTGGAATGCGAAGAAAGGGAATGGAATAGCCTTCGAAATGATGGACTGTACCCATTTGTCTTGAGTCAGGGATAGCCAGGCTTCTGGGTACAGTGACAATCTTCCCCCGACTGCCTCCGAAGGTGGGCAGTCGGGCAACACCTCAGGGATGCTGAAAGGGCTTATCAGAGAAGGCTTCTCGATTGCCCTGGTTCTGCGGACCCCCCCTGCCTCGAGGGCGACGTCTACCATTGTTATTCCCGCCTCTGCCTCTGGCGGGGAACCGACTCTGTGCGTCAGGCGAAGTCCCTTGAGATTGTTTACGGAACCACATTTTCCCACTTTTCTGGCCTTTGGGGTAAGGCCTAGAAGGAGTAGAAAACGGACTCCGACGGCAGAAAGAGTCTTGCCATCAGTCTCGCACCTAGTCAAGGTTTCTTTCACTTGAGGACCAAAGAGAGATGATCCATCGAATGGGGAATTAGTGAAAGACGTTTTAAAGGGGTCCGCAAAATTGCATAGCCGCATCCAGGCATGCCTACGTAAGGCCACACCTGTCCCTGCGGCCCTGCTCGCTCCATCAGCCGCATAAGAAAGGAGGCGCATGGAGGAGTTTGCTATGGAGTTCAGGGTAGCCAGCTGAGTGTTCATCTTATCTTGAAAACCCGCAGCTGTAGGATCCTTCAACATGTCACTCGCTTCTTTGATCAAGTCCCTTTGATGACGAGTAAAATGGCATAGGTAGTTCAGCTTAACGCATAGCAAATGTCGCTGACGAGAACATCCGCTTCCCGTACCTGTCCATGGACCTAGATTCCTTGTTAGGTGGATGGACAGGTACTGAAGGATCAGCTAGTTCCTTCTTAGTGGCAGCAGCAACCACCATAGCATCCACAGAAACTCCTTTTGTCAGGAACTGTTTGTCTGCTGGTGCCGTTATGAATTTTGAGGGTCTCCTGGGAGTGGGGTCCACTGAATCAGGAGCCGTCCATGCCTTTTTAGCTACCACCTGCATGAGGGGGTCAAAGGGGGGAGACACCCAGAAGGTGGAAGGACGAGAGCCAAATGCCTCAAGGTACACAGATTCATCCTCCGAAGGGTTGAGGGCTGGCCAATTTCCCCTCTGTTTGAGGATTTCTAGAATGTCTGCAAAAGAGACATCTTCAGAAGGGGAACGGGGGGAACCCTCGGAATCCTCTAAATCTGTGTCATAGGTGACGGACTCAGGTGAGTCAATGTGTTTCCTCTTACACTTTCTCTTCCGAGGGGGCTCTTCTGCCAAATCAGGAGTGGCCTCGGAAGAGGATGAGATCCCCACAGGGGGTTCCTGAGGAGCTGGCTCTCTGCGGTCCGGGATGAGGGAGTGAGTCGACTTGACCTGAGGCACCGTAGAGGGAGGGGCGGACGGAGCCGACTGTGGAGTAGAGCCAGGTTCTAACACACTCCGCATGACCTTGAACGCACCCCTGTCAGGCAGAGCCAGAGGTCCCCGCTCCGAGAAGCTGAGAACCTCCCTCGGCACCGACAGTGATGGCTCCGAGGCCGATGTCGGAGCCGAACTCACCAGCGCCGAAGCTCCGAGAGGAAGAGCGGGGTCGGACAAGGGTCCGATGCCACTCACCCCCTCGGAGCCGACGAGGGAAGTCCGGCGCCGAGATTCTTCGAAAGAAGAAATCGGAGCCGACGACGGAGCCGAAGACATCTGTATCGGCTCCGACGCTACCACAGTCTTGGTTCCGAAACGCCCCGGCTCCGAGCTCAACGGAGTCGGAGGAGGAACATATTGATGGACAGGGGCAGGCATCGACTGATGAGTCGGGCTCTGAAGCATTTGGGCCAGTGCCTCGGACTTAAGAAGTCGACTCACTACCCTCTGAAGGTCATGATCCGACAGCCTCGATGACCTAGAGGAGTGAGATTTATGGCTCCGTTCAGACAGCAGAGGAGATGCTGGAGCCGAATGAACGGAGCCAAGGGATGGTGACCTAGATCTCTTCCTAGATGTCGGCTCCGAAGGTCTGGTCGGAGCCGACAAGGGAATTTCTAATACCTCGGCTCCAGCCGGAGCCGAAGGAACCACAGAAGCTGTAGACTCATCGGCTCCAGCCGGAGCCGATGCAGACGTAGGTTTAGTAGCCTTAGATCTCGGCTCAGTAGCTGGAGCCGAGGACCTAGAAGCCTTGGAGGGCTTCCCAGAGACAGAGAGGGAATCCTCAGGCTTAAGTAGACCCCTTAGGATCAATTTGTTCTTTCTTTCCTGCAGGACCCTGGGACTGAAGCCGTGGCATACAGCACAGGAGTCCTGCAGGTGCAAAGGCCCCAGGCAGTAGACACAAGAAGTGTGACCGCCTGTCAGAGACATTTTCTGACAGCACGCATCACACTTCTTGAAGCCTGAGACCTTTGTGTCTTTAGACATCTTAGAACAAGAAAGTGTAACCACACACACTCAGTCAAACACACTGATTACACCTTATCTTATTTTTTAAAACTCAAAAATAAAACAACTATCAAAATGTTTTAATTAAGAGAAGCAACACACACACACCACTAGGGAATGGAAGAAAGGCCTGAAGGCCCGAGGGAGAACTTTTAAGTTCTTATGGGGAAGAAACGGGATTTTGTGAAAAAAAGGGTTAGAATTCCACTAAACTAAGGGAAAATGTAGTTAAAATTAAAAATAAAGGGGTTTAAGTATCCTAACTTTACTGAAAGTTTACTTACCAAGAAGCCGGTAGAAAACCAGCACCTCGATAGCTGTAGCGGCAAACGAGATCTGGGGTAACTCACGCCTAGCATTGTGGGATATAAGGGGAGCCTCGAGCCGGTGGAACCAACTCTCGAGCTTTTAGAGTGGCCGAGTCGGAGCCGAGGTCGGCTCCGAACCCATCCAGCAAGAATGAAGGCGAGATAGACAACTTAACATCTAGGTTTGCAAAAGTGGGTGCACAGGCCGCAACCATGGCAACTCCTTGTATTTGTTGAAAAAATTCGCCATTGTATACCAAAAAATTATTCTTTAGCACTAGATCCATTAAGCCTGTGCATGCCACTTTTTCCTCTAATGTCAAAACCTGGTCCCTAAATATTTCTTCTTCAAACATTTTTATACCTGCCATATAAGGAATAGAACCGAATAAATCTACTATGTCTATCGTAACAAATAGTAAATCTTCTGAATATAATTCTGGACCCAATTCCCTAAGCAAGTCCCAGGAATCTTTTAATATGGCTTGTTTGTTAACCCATATATGTTTTATTTTTACATCTACAAACTTAGCTAAGGGGGTAGTTTTTGAACCGTCTGCTGAGACTATTGGTCTTAATGGGGGGTCCATACTATCTTTGTGGGTTTTCGGTATTCCGAATATGACAGGTATTTTAGGTTTTTGAACTTTTAAATATGAAAGCATTTTTGTCTCTATAACATTCTCATTCACCATCTCTTCCAAAATCATGTCTATTTTTCTATAAGCAAAATTAATCTAATTTCTGGAAACAACTGTATATTTTATTTCATCCCTCAAAATTTCATTCATTTTTCCTTCATATAAAATGACATCCATAAATACCACACCCCCTCCCTTATCCAGTTTCATAACTCTAACATTTTGATTAAATTTCAATTCTTCTAACTTTTTATTTTCATCTACATCTAGATTCTTTTTATATCCAATTCTTTTTTCAGCCTTTCTAACTTCATTTTCCATGACACACTCAAGGTTCTTTAATTGTGTGTGAATGGGGGGGTTGAAAGTGGATTTTTTTACCAATGTCTTTTGTTCACCTTTTATGATATTTTTATTTTTATCTTCCTTATGATATAGTAATTCCATATTCATTTTCCTTAGAAAAAGTTTTATATCTAAAAGTGTTTTCACTGTATTACCCTTAACATATGGGATAAATTTGAAACCCTTCTCTAATAAACTGAAATGTTCCTTTTCCAGTTTAATACTACTAAAATTGTAAATAGTAAATCCATTCAATACACTTCTACTACCTAATTGGCGTGCACAGGCTTAATGGATCTAGTGCTAAAGAATATTTTTTTGGTATACAATGGCGAATTTTTTCAACAAATACAAGGAGTTGCCATGGGTGCGGCCTGTGTACCCACTTTTGCAAACCTAGTTTTAGCAAATTGAGAAGAAAAGCATATTTTTAACTCCAATTTTGTGAGGTATTGGAAGTTATACAAAAGGTTCCTAGATGATATAATATTTTTTTGGACTGGGGGCCATGACAAATTGGAGGAATTTATTGAATATATAGGGGGAACAACTGATTTCCTTAGATTTACATATATGAATTCAGAAAAAAACATCCAATATCTTGATATAGAGATTCTTAAAGCAAATAATACCTTGGAAACTAGAGTTTACAGGAAACCTACTTATGTAAACTCCTTTCTACACTTTAATAGTGCCCATCCAATATATTGCAAAAGAAATTTAGTGAAAGGACAGTTTGTCAGAGGGTCAAGAATGACCAGTAATAATGAAGAATTTACAAAAGAATGTGACCTATTAGAAAAAATGTTTTTAGAAAGGGAATATCCTAGGGAGTTCATTAGAAACTTAAGAATGGAAGTGGAAAGAGGGAGAGTAGATAAATTTAGGCCCATCCTAGGAGAAAAAGAAGGAACAAATATTAGTAATGAGAAAAGGGTAGAATCTGGGGAGGATTTTCAGCAAGCCCTTATACTAGAATATAATGCATTAAATAAAAATATTAAGGCAATATTTCAAAAGGAATGGGAGAAATTTGGCTCCCTCGTAGATTTGGATGGGCTCCCTCAAAGGATACCTAAGGTTGTCTTTAAGAATTCCATCAGTATAAAAGGAATACTAGAGACAGAGAATAATTTGTATAGAAAAGGAGAAAGGGACAGTAGAGAAAAAACAGGGACATTTAGGTGTGGGAAATGCAGACAATGTGAATTTATAATGAATAAAGGAAAAATGTATTTGGAGAGCAGGGGACGTTGGTTAACTAGTAAGGGATACTTTAATTGTGACTCCAGAGGTCTTGTATATTTTGCTATTTGTGAAAGATGTCTTTCCTTTTATGTGGGCAAGACAGAAGGAACTCTCAAGAAAAGAATATATGAACACATTTATGACATAAAAAGGGGAAAGAGACTAATGCATTGTTTAGACACTCCAAGATTTGTGAGGGATATAAATTTTGTTTTTTTGTCCTGGATCAAGTTAAATGTGATATTAGGGGAGGCCCCTGGGAGGAAACAGTAGGTTACAAAGAATTATGGTGGCAGTTAACTTTAGAAGCAAACAAAGCCCCTGGTCTGAACGAATATATATCCATTTTACCCCTACTAAAATTAAGAGCAGCTAAAATGTAAAAGGAAATATACAACAAGTGTAATATTAAACAAAAACAAAAGGTGGCACTGTTGTTATGAAATTTTGGGATACTTTTATTTCACTGTTTTGAATCATTGTGAAACGAAATGAATTTTTAAAATTTTTTTAACGTATATATATTACATATTTTTATAACATTTTTTTAAATAAATATATACAATTATAAGATACCATAATGAATGAATGATTTAATAGGTTGTTGATTTTAAACGAAAATTGTAAAATTAATTGTGTTATCATTAATAATTAATGAACTTGGTGGAATTTGATTTGTTTATTTAAATAGAAATGAAAGGTTTTTATTGGTTTTTAGTTTAAGAGGTTGTGTAAAAGACAAAGGAAATGAAATGTTTTTTATCTGATGAAGTCCATGCTTGTTGGGATGAAAACGCAATTGTACTGAAGGCGTTCATAACGTTTTATTTGGTGTGAGGAATTGTAATAAAGAAGTGACAGTACTTTCTCTCCTTGGTTCTCATTTTTATTTATACTCGACATATGGGTTTGGTTCACAGCTTCAGAACTGACTTGGCAATTACTACAGTTCACGAAAGCCAAACACTCTCAAGCATAACCCTTACCCACAATGCTCCTCTCCTAGTTACCTCAGATCGAGTTTGCTGAAAAACAGACAGAATGAAACATGCCAAAAGCCTTCACAGAGACCATATCTAGAACCATATAATAATAACAATAAGTGAACTATGTCTATTATCTGTTCCACCAAAAACTTCAAGGGCAGGGGATAGGAGGGAAGGGAGTAGAGAATAAATGAAAATGGACAACACAGATGGAATGTTATGGTGAGTACATAACTTCTTTATCTGATTATGTCAATTTTCATTTTATCCTCAACATATAGGATAGAGTCCCCAGCTACGTTAGACTTTGGGAGTACACAAGGAAGGATATCCCTGAGCATCACAGAATGAAATGGCACTCTTCCCCTGGTGACCAGATCCAATTTGTAATGGATAACAAAGGTATGAGGAGAAGCCCAAGTTGCTGCTGCACAAATATCATCCATAGAAGCTCTAGATTGAAAAAACTGCTGATGTAGCTACAGCTCTTGTAGAATGTGCCTTTAAAGGCCTAGGCAAACTAATTTTCTTTGTGTTATAGAGGAAAGAAATCCATTCTTTGAGCCATATAGCTACCGTCACTTTGCTCACTGCCTGGCCAAGCATTTTAGATTAAACTGACACAAATAGCTGGTCGGATTTTCTCAAATCCTTAGTTCTGTGCAGACAGAAACATATTTGTCTGTGAAAATCTAATAAATGTATGCAGTATTCACCTTTGTTAGCAAAGTTGGGAAAAATGCTGGCAAATTAATAATCTGATTAATGTTGGTCTCTGACACTACCTTAGGCAAAAAGGAAGGACTGGTTCTTAGCAAAACTGTCTTTGTGGAAAATCAGGTAAGAAGGTTTAAATGACAAGGCTTGTATTTCTGAAATTCTTCTGGCAGAAGTTATTGCCACTAGAATATAATTTTTCCAGGATAAAAACTTCAGATCACATTTAGCTGATGGTCCAAAGGGAGATTGAACAATGGCTTGCAGCACTAAGTTGAAATGCCAAGGTGAGGGTAGTATCTTTGTAAGGGGGTTTAGCAAAAGTATTCCTTTTATGAAGGCCTTGCAACGTTTACAAGAAGCCAAAGAAGATTCTTTAAAACCATTATGGAAATTAGAAATAGCAGCTAATTGAATTTTTATGGTAGACTTGGAAGCACCTGCTTTAAAAAGTGAAGATAGAATTCTAGGACTTTATCGATGGGTGCAGAAAAAAGTTCAGTATTGTTATTACAAGCCCAAAAGGTAAACCTCCTCCATTTACCAGCATAGAGTTTGTGAGTAGCTGGCTTATGAGAGACAAAGAGAATATGATGCACCAGGGAGAAAAGTGAGGAAAGCCTGGCAATTAACGGAATTGGAGAAATCAAGTGTCAGCTTGAGGTTCACAATGTTTGGATGGATTAATCCCTCTAGATGGGATAGAAGGTCTGTCGCTGGGTCCAGAATCCAAGACTGTTGAATCAGATAAGGCCAAAGAAAGGGAAACCATATCTGTCGAGGCCAATAAAGTGCAATGAGGATTACTTTGCTCTTCAGCCTGATTGCTTTCTGTATGAATTTCAGGATTAGAGGAATTGGGGGAAAGATATACAGCAGTCTGGTGGACCAAATGTGAAGAAGAGTATCTCTCAGTGACTCCCCAGGAGGGGGAAATCAGGGCAAAGTAGTTGCTGCACTTGTTTAGGGGAGAGGCAAATAGGTTGCAGCAAGGCTGGCCCCACTGACAGAAAATCCCTTCTGTCACCCTTGGACTGAGAGATCACTCATGAGGCAGAAGAATACACCTGCTTAGTTTGTCTGTTATCACAGTGGAACTCCCCAGAATGTGCGTTGTTATTAGAAAGCGGTTGGAAGACATCATCCATTGCCACAGTCTGAGAGCTTCTCGACAAAGGGGATAGGATTTAATTCCTCTCTGTTTGTTGATGTACCAAAGCACTGACATGTCTATTTGAATTGCAATTGTTCCCGAAGGAAGAGCAGTCTGAAAGGCTTGCAATGTTAAAATGACTGCCTTTCGCTCCAGTACATTGATCTGCACGTTGGCCTCTGTACAGGACCAAATGCCTTGAACAGTCTTGCCCAGAAAATGCCCCCCACTCCCACCCCATCTGGGAAGCGTCCTTGGCCACTATGGCTTGGGGTTGTGATGGGACAAAGGGGTGGCCTAGAAGAACATCTTTGGAATCCATCCACCAAGCTAAGCCGTTTCTGCAATGATTGGTGATCAAAATTAGGTCTAACATGGGTTGGTGTAATACTGACCATAGAGACGCTAGCAACCACTGAAATATCCTCATGTGATATCTTGCCAAAGGAACTAGAGTTATAGCTGCAACCATAGAGTTCAGTGCTGGAAAAACTAGACGAATGGGCTACTTTTTTGTTGTTAATTACTTTCTGTACCTGAACTCTGATTTTTCTGTAATCTCAAAGGGGGAAGGGAAGCTATGGAAGTTCCAGTATTTAGAAGGGCTCCTATGAACTCTAAATTCTGAATTGGGGGTCAGTTTCAATTTTCCATAATTTACAGTTATTCCCAGATATCAGCAGCTGTGAAGTACATGGTCTCTTGCTTCTATCATCTAATGCCTGGTTGGAGTGGTAATGAAACAATCATCTCGACACAGAAATACTCTGAATCCATGCAGTCTCAAGTGAGCTGCTACTACTACTGCCATGCATTTGGTGAACACCCTGGGGGCTGTGGTGAGACCAAAGAGCAAAACTCTGAATTGAAAGTGATTGAATCTCAGCTGGAAGCACAGGAAGCTTCTGGATTGTTTGTCCATTTTTATATGGTAATACGCATCCTGAAAATCTATTGAGCACATCCAACTGTCTTTTTCTAAAAATGGAAGAATGAACTGTACCGTGACCATCCAGAATTTGGTCTGACAAACTGATTTGTTCAGTACACTTAGATCCAACATTGGTCTCTAGTCTTTTTTGGTGCTAAAAAGAATCTTGAGTAAATTCCAGACTCTCTCCAGTCTGGTAGGACTCCTTGGATGACTCTTTTTTGCAGCAGTTTTTGGATTTCTAGAACTGCTTGTTCCCTCTGATGGGGTGGAATATCAGGAATTTTCTTGCATGTGGGAGGAGGAAGGGAAAAGAAAATTATATAGCCTCTGGATATAATCCTCTGCACCCAAGCATCAGATGTTATTTGTAGCCAGGCATTTTGGCACAGGGATGAGCATCCCCCAACTGTCTCCAGAGGAAGACAATCAGGCCTTCTTTCAAGAGCGCTGGTAGGATTTACCAGAGAAATAATCCCTGAAACCCTGGTTTTGCGGGCTACCTCTGCCACACGG
Organism: Protopterus annectens; assembly: GCF_019279795.1. Taxonomy (NCBI): domain Eukaryota; kingdom Metazoa; phylum Chordata; order Ceratodontiformes; family Protopteridae; genus Protopterus; species Protopterus annectens. The sequence goes on from NC_056725.1 coordinate 1,719,643,573, forward strand.
GTGGTGTCTTCCATTAAAGTTCCCCCCTCTGCCCCTGAGGGAACTCCCTCCACCTGTGTCCTGAAAAGGCCCTTGGGACTTCTTGAACCACAATTTCCTACTACTTCTCTAATTTCTAGAGAATGGTCATTGAGGAATGGAAAAACATACACCCACAGCAGAATGGGTCTTTCCATCTTTCACACACCTGGATAAAGTTTCTCTAACTTTTGGGCCAAACAGGTATAATCCGTCAGAGGGTACATTGTTGAATGAAGACTTAAATGTCTCTGCAGAGTCACACAAGTGCATCCAGGCATGTCTCCTAATGACAATGCCTAAACCTGCTGCTCTGGTGATCCCTTCGGCTGCATGAGTGATGAGCCGCATGGATGAATTTGACATAGACTCCAGGGTAGTCCACTGGGAGGCCACCTTTTCTTGCATGTCTTCAGAAACAGTTCCTGCAATAGTATCTAACTACTCCTTGATCAAATCCCTTTGAAGTCTGGTAAAATGTGCCAAGGAATTCAAAGACTGTAAGGAAAGATTGATGATGCATAGACCTGCTTCCCAAATCTATCCATCGCCCGAGATTCTGTTGGGTGAATGGATAGAGGAATTCTCTTTGGACAGTTCCATCTTTGTGGATGCCACCACGACCATGGCATCAACAACTAACCCTTTGGCCCAGAACTGTTTGTCTTCAGGGGTGGACGTAATTCTGTCGGGTCTCCTGGGGATAGGTTCAACAGTATCAGGGACCTTCCACATCCGCTGAGAGATCAACTGAATGAGCTTGTCAGTGGGTGGAGTCACCCAAGAGGTAGAGGGTCGAGGGCCAAAGGTCTGCAGGTACACTTAGTCCTCAGAAGACGGATTTTGGGACTCCACCCCTTTGTTTCAATATTTCCAGGATGTCTCTAAAGGAGACGTCATCAGGGGTGACCATGGGGATCCCTCCCCTTCATCGAAGTCAGTGTCTTTGGTGATCAGTTCCTCTTGGAAATCCAAGTACTTCCTCTTGCACTTTCTCTTCTTAGAGAACTCCTCAGTGGGGGTATCAGAAGAGGAGAGAAATGTTACCTGGGACTCCTGCAGTCTTGACACTTGCTGACACAGTGGAAATGCAGGATGAATATCTGAGAGTGAGGAGGAAAGGGACACTAGCTCCAAAGTGGAAGGGGCTGACTGCTTAACTGCAGCAGTCAGAGCTCTCTCCATTGACTCAAAATCTGGACCCCCGAAGAGGGAAGGGAGCCCAGAGCTGAGAAAGACTGCCTCTGAACAGTGGTCACTCCCTGCTCTGAAGAGACAGCTTCTGAGAACGAAGCCAAAGCCAAGGTGATGTGTGCTAAAGCTCCAAGGTGCAGAGAGGGCTCCAAAAAAATAGGAGTCAAGTCACCCCCCCCCCCCCAGAGCCGGCAGGACAGACTCAGCTCCATTCTTCTTCTTCTTTCGGCTTTTCCCGGTTAGGGCTCACCACAGCGGATCACCTGTCTGCTCATAATTGGCAGTGGAGTTTTACAGTGTCGAGTTGCCAGCCCAGCACCCAACCTTCCACAGAAGGCACACACATGCATGCACTCATGCCTAGGGCCAATTTAGAGTATCCAATCCACCTAGGGCATGTCTTTGGGATGTGGGAGGAAACCACAGCACCCAGAGGAAACCCACGTGACCACAGGGAGGACATGCAGACTCTGCACAGAAGGCACCCCAGTCAAGGATCGAACCGGAGAACCTCTTGCTGTGAGGTGGCAATGCTAACCGCTGCATCACCGCAGCCACCCAGACTCAGCTCCATGAAGTCTCCAAATCCGATTGGACCAAAGACCTCCGAGCAAGAACCAGTTCTGAAGACAGGAATATCTGTGGACCAATGCAGTTGGTGCCAGTTGGCTTGAAGCTGAGAACTCTAATGCTTCAGATGAAGTCAGAGGAGGAGGAAAAAACAGAGGGGTAACTGAAGGCTAGGCTCCCATACCAGAGGGGGGGGGGTTGGAGCTGAACAGGTACTTCACTATACTCTCGCCCAGAGTATCTTACTCACCAGTCTCTCCACATCATCCTCAATTAAGCTCTTGGTGGAATGGACAGAAAGGGTGGAGGGTGATTTTGGCCTTTCCAGAAAAGGCAAAGGCAGCCTTCCTGCAAAGGTGCTAGTAGAGGGTGAATATGAGGTTCTCAGAAGATCCATAATGGATGGCTTCTCAAATTGCTTACTCGGTGCCAAAGTAGTTGGCAATGAAAGAGATGTCTGCGCTGATAGTTTTGGTGTCAAATATTCCAAATGTTCCTGCAGCAAAATGCTAGGTGCCAAAGACTATATTTGCGCCAATAAACTCAGTTCCATAGGTCCCTTTTGGACCAAAATTTTAGTAGTGGAGTTGGTTGGTTCCAAGGCTTCCAAAGGAACCAAAGACTTAGCCCTTTTCAAGGACTTTGCCAACAGAGTAGAAGGCACTGATAGGCTTCTCTTTTTTGGTTTCTCCAAAGCTTTGGAAGAAGAAGATGAGGAAGAAGGGGAAGACACATCAGTCTTACTCTTGGCTTTCTCACCACCAGATAAGGCCTCACTGAAGGCCGATGGAAGCATATCCTTCAAAATAAGTTTGTACATCTTTCCACTAGTACCCTGTGACTGAAACTATGACATACTGAGTAGTCTTCTTGAAAGTGAACAGGGCCCAGGCAATAGACACACAGCAATTGAGCATCTGACATCAGAATTTTGTGCCCGCATTTTTGGCATCTTTTGAATTTAGAGACTTTAGGTTTATCAGCAATACTGAACAGATTTCAAAGTTTTTAAAAATGGTGTCAACAGGCTAGCTATACAACCCACAAACACACACACGCATACAGGTAGAAAGGCCTTGCAACAGGAACACTCACTATAGAAAGAAATATTTTGTTTTGTTTTTTTTTTTTTTTTTTTTTAACAGAAGGAGAAAGTTTTCTTTTTGCTACTATCAGCAATGATTGTTCAGAATATACTGAGGTGTACGGAAAGAGAAGGCAAGGACAATTTAAAAAGGGTTAGAAAGTAGTGGGTAAGTTATTGACTAATAAGCAATAAAGGAGTAGAAAACACTTTCAAAAGTTGGTAAATATATCAGTCAAACAACATTTAGCTCGAGAGCAATGACAAATGCATCTGTAATGAAGAGCGGCAAACGAGATCTGAGGTAACTTGGAGAGGAACATTCTGGGTAAGGATTAAGCTCAAGAGTTTTTGGCTTTCACAAGCTGCAGTAACAGCTGAGTCAACAATGCAGGTCCCTCAGAAAATGGAAAATACGAGGTGACTTGAAAAAAGTTTAATGCACAATCCACAAACTGTACTCTCTACATAAACACATAAACGCAATTATAGGACCAGCTGAGTCAGCTCCAAAGCTCGCAACCGAACCCATATGTTAAGGATAAACTGGAAATGGGTTCCTATCATGAAATTGAACAGATTGGTGAGTGAACGGCTTTAACATCGAAAATGCCATTCATCAAGGTGTTTATTGTGAGACTGTGGTACAGTGAAGATTGGAAAATTTGCCCTTTCCTCACTGTAGTGCAATCTCAGAGTTGGTATATATAATTAGTAGTGGGTGTGGGAGGGTCACAGCCCCCACAAGAGAGACTTCGATGAATGGGATTTTCAATGTTTAAGCCATTCGCTCTCCAGTCTTTTCAATTTGGTGATACAGATCCACTAAAAATTGACAACATCAGATCAGAAGCTATTCCCTCACAATCATTTCCATGACCATTGCCCTAGGAATCTTCAGAAAAAGAAGAATTCCTTTTTCTTTTACCAGAAAGACCAGACTGGAAAGGGTCAAGACCCTAACTAAGCTTTGAGCAAGTCTCAATGAATCATTCTTGTCTAAAATAACAGAGATAGGCAAGGATATATGTTTAACTTTCTGCTTCTTCTAAACAGGAATCTCCATAAAAGCAGACCGACTCCTATCAGGGACATTACCATAGGGAAGAGGCACTCCAGTCTGGCTAGACAGAGGAGCATTCCCTATGCCTTCCTTAGGGACTGACAAGAGTGATTCCTCCACACCTGCTAAGGACACTCCAGCAGCTACAGAGGATATGTCTAGCCCTGGTCCATGGTGACTGAGCGGACTACACCAGAGGAAACCAAGGAAGATGATGAATAGTCCGAGGAGCTGGGCAGGTCCACAGTAGAGTCACCCATCTACAGCTGAGGCAGTTTAGTAGCCTGCTGAAGGGGCAAGGGCTGTCTGAAAGTCTTCTTTTTGTTGCCGAGGAAGGAAGAAGAGAGGAACCAATAAGTTGTTCCATGAAAAATGTAAGAATGAAGCCTGAAGTTCTAGTACTACTGCCAGTTGTAGTTGGTAAAAAGTAGGTATCACACAATAAAAGCACCATACCAAGCACAAAACATACTTACCCCAGTCCCTAAACACACTTTTTGAACAGTTTCTCTACAAAAAAAAAAAAAAACAACAGGAAAACTGTTAAAGTTATCAAATTTCACAGTAAAAGTAAAACAAGAACCACAGTCTTCCAATTGACTGAAATCTCACGTGACTGTCCAATGCAAAGTAAAATTCTAGTATGAAACACATATTTCCAGTCAAAATGTGTTGCTTTAGTCATAAAACAAGTTGTAGTAGTTTTTTCTTGAAGGGAAATTAACTGCCCCTCAACAGGGTAATATTAACTGACTGTTGATCCTCAAAAGCCCATAAGAGAAGCACTCTTCTGTGTCAGGAAAGCTCTGAAGGGCTTGGTGATCAGACTGCTAATTTTCTACAATTGCTCGAGGTATCAACAACTAGGTAGATGGAAGGTCCCTTAAAGCTTTAGAAGCTGGCTGGTTGTTCTGTCCTAAGCTGGATATAACCCATATAAGCTAAGGCTAATACAGCAATGATCAAATTATTAATATCTACTTTTATATCCATTAATCATTCAGCACACACAGGCTACTAAAACTAAATATTACAATTCCTTATTTAAAATAAATAACACTGGGCAATGCACTTATAAAAAATAAATTAACTGTACAAGTAAGTACAGGTTTTGCATAATGATTATAAAAAAATCTTTTAACAAATGGATTGCATAAAGAAAACCTAACAGAAATTAACAGCTGACCTAGACCTTTACTACTTTCACTTTAAGGTTACTATATTACATCCCCTCCTACCCTGTAAGTCCAAAAATGATTGCAGGAAACTCACAGGCAACAAGTTTTCCAGCATAAGTACTGTCCAGAAATGCAGTCACGTTATACACTCTTTGAAGGTTAAGCACAATCTAACTATCCAGGAACTGCACTTATGAATTATGTGAAATTTCTCAAAACCTGCCAATTGTCCAGAAGGGGTATTCTGACATAAAGTAACACCACAAAGCCATTAGCTGAACAGTTCAGTGAGAGAGACCACCCTTTTAACAAAGCCCAAGAACACTCTGAATTTCAATAAAGCAGCAACAAACCTAAATCTTCCTGTCTGGCATTGCTTATCACTAGAGAAAAAAAAACATTCTACAGATGACAATCTTAACAAACAAAAAAAAAACTTCCAGTGAGTCAGAAATCACTTCACTTCCACACACATAAACAGACAATGGCATGAGCTTATAGCAAATTTGAAATATTACAAGTTTACTAAAAATGCAGTGATATTTTTCATTCACTTCTGAAAACTTATTCCATTTGCCTTACACATTACAGCTTAGTTAATGCTATTACTATAGCTTTCTTCTGAAAATAAAAGTTGCATTTCCTTAGTTTACTATAGCTTTCCCATGCCTAGAAATTTCTCAAACAGTAAGTAATATCAGTGGAACTTAGTACAGTATTCTGGGCATGTTTATCCCCTATAGAGCATGATGATTTATTGATAAACTCCAAGATGTAAAAAAAAATATATCAATGAAAATATAGTTTTATAAAGGTCTTGAACTACCCATTACACTGACTTGATACATTATTCAACATCAGGTAAATATACTCAAATATTAAATGACTGGATGAATAAAAAAACATTGTGAACAAACAGTGCAAAATCAAAATAGGAATGGCAGTATCTTAGATTCTGTACTGACAAATTCAGGATTTTTTCTAATTGTCATAGGTATATTGAAATAACTGATAAGACTGTAGTATACTGGAATTAACTGGAAACAACTGAAATTAGACTGGAATGAAAGTCTTTATTTGTTAATTACCCAAACTTGTGCTGAACAGGTCCCAGTCTCTCCTTTATGGGCCAAGTCTTTTGTACTTTTCAGAATGAATTCTGCAAAAACTGTAGTTCGGTTAATAAGGCTTTATTAGATGTTAAGAATAACCAAGTATCCAAGTACTGTCTTCAATCAGTCTGCAGAAATTTTGGGGTGCTGGTTAACAATAACGGTGGTGATAAAGATATCCAAACTTTCTGCACTCATATTCAGATAATATCAACTAAAACAGTCTTTTACTCTGAATAGTATGAATATTTCACCTGACTTCTGTACTCTGGCTTGAGTGTCTGTTCTGCAGTCCAAAAGCTAACTTCCTTTCTGGAATGCTGGATATTTAATCTTTTCTGTACGTCAGTCCGAACTAACTAACTTCACTAACTGTATCTGAAGTATATTCTCATAATACCAAAAACCCTGTAATGTTTTACACACCTCTTTAGCCTTGGTTTCCCAAGCCTTGTCTTGCATGTGCCTTATCTATCATTCGATTGCAAGTACATCTTTTCCTTGAGAAGGGAACATTCTGTATTTCTGCACATCTCATGCTTTATCTCTCCATTGTAATGAGTTGTCATTCCCTGAAACTAAATGCATACATGAAAATACAAGTCTGACTCTATATCTTCAGGCCTATTATTCTACCTTAATGTACCCCGCGGTTGAGTGGCGTTCGAAAGACATGCGTAGAATGTGCCTTCGTTGAAGGTTGGGTGTCGAGCTGGCACCTCAGCACCCATAAAAAAATCTACTGCCAATCATTAGTGGACTGGAGTTCCACTGTGGCGACCCCTAACCGGGAAAAGCCGAAAGAAGAACAATGCACTATATCGAATTCACTAGGAATACGCTTATACACACACACACACACATATAAATATATATATATATATATATATATATATATATATATATATATATATATATATATATATAAATATTATTTTTTTTTATATACATATATACCCTCAGTAACTAACTACGATCGTGATACCATCACCATCACCTTTAACCTAATAGCAAAATAAATCTCAGCCACAACTTGTGCTAAGGCCAGCCATGCCTTTGGATACAAGGAAATTCAACTCTAAACTGCCTTCAGTGATGGATAGTTGGGCAGCCCTTCAGGGATTCTGTTGCCTATTCCTGGCAGAAAGGCCATGGAATCCCAGGTACTGTGGAACATCCCTGCCTCTAAGGTGATGGCCACTGCAGAACACATTGCACCTATGCAAAGTTCTAGTTACTGATTGCTCATACCAGGGCTGCTGAAATTTGCAAAATCATATTTTCTTCACGCCCTCCTGATTCCTTGGGTAGGTAGAATCTTTGAGGGGCTGAGAACTTAACCCCAACAGTAATGATCATCTTGCCTTCTTACTCACTTTCATGTAACTGTATTTCAACTGCTGGTCTAAATAGAGAGGATCCATCAAAGGAAGTGTTGACAAAGATTGCCCTAATGTGATCTACAAATCTGGTCAGCCTTAGCCAGGTCTGCCTCCTCATAATGATGCCTGATCCTGCTGCGCTCACTGCTCCATCTGCTGCACTGTGTAGCAACTACATGGAACGTGTAGCTATAGTAGTCATAGTTGACATGTGTGACACCAATTGTTTGTTATCTCCAGGTGACAACTTTCTCAGGGATTGTTTGTGGTTACCTCCAGATGCAACTTTCTCAGGGACTCCAGAGTCTTTTTGGCCAGCTCCATCTGGAATTTCATTATAAGCATTAAATAAATAATGGGGGCAGATAGCAGAGGTACTCAATGCATAAAAAAGAAGTTATGTTCTTACCATAACATTTCATCTGTGTTGTTGATCACTCATTCATGACGGATGGGTCTTGGTTCTGTCCTCAGAACTGACTCTGCCAATATAACACGCTCGCACCAGCTAAAAATCTCTCAAGCTAAGATTAACCATAGTGCTCCTCTCCTCCTTAAGACCAAGTCCAAACCTCCAGGAGTCTTTTGGAGGGGGTAGGAGGGTGGGATGTCATGAATGAATGAAGATCAACAACACAGATGGAACGTTATGGTAAGAACATAACTTCTTTATCTGCTGTTGTTTAATCTTCATTCATTCATGACAAATGGGATAGGGTCCCTAGCTACTTTTTGTCCTGGGAGGCCCTATGGAAGGATATTCCTGAGCACAACTGAACTAAAAGATGCTTTCCCCAGAGATCAAGTCCAACTGGTAATGAGTGATAAAGGTATGAAGGGTAGCCCAAGTGGCTGCCGCACAAATGTCATCCATAGAAGCTCTAGAATGAAAAGCCACTGAAGTAGCAACTGATCTGGTTGAATGTGCCTTGATTGTAGCTATTAAAAGTATTTGGTTTTGTTGGTAGACAAAAGAGATGCATTCTCTCAGCCATTTTGCCAAGGTTACTTTAAAGACTGATTTTCCCAACTTGGGTCCTGAGAAAGGCAGGAATAATTGGTCAGATTTTTGGAAAGATTTAGTTCTGTCCAAATAGAAGTGTAATTGTCTATGTACATCCAATAAATGCAAACAAAATTCTCCTTTATTTGAAAACTGGCAAGTCAATGGATTAATTAATACTCAACTCTGAGACAACCTTGGGTAGAAGGGATGGGTTAGTCCGAAGTGATACTCTCTCTTTGTGGAAACCTATTTAAGGATGTTTTACGCACAAGGCCTGTAACTCTGATATTCTTCTTGCTGATGTAATGGCTATCAAGAATAAAGTCTTCCAAGACAAGTATTTTATATCGCAAGTGGCAGCAGGCTCAAAGGGATGATGAGTCAAAGTTTGTAGGACCAGCATCAAATTCCAAGGTTTAATGGGCTCTTTGATGGGCAGTTTTATATGTATAACCCCTTTCAAGAAGGTTTTAGAGAGCTGATGAGATATTAAAGAAGAATCTTGGAAACTATTGTGGAAGTCTAAGATAGCTGCTAACTGGCCCCAGACTGTAAACACTGAAGATCCTGAATGGAGTAAGGTTGATAAATACTCCAAAACGGAACTAATCGGAACTGAAAAGGGGTCTATTCCTTTTCCTTGAGACCAAAACACAAATCTGTTTCATTTACTATAATAAATTTTCCTGGTGGATGGTTTATGGGAAGTCAGAAGTATTTTTCTTACAGAGGAAAACAGGTTATTTTGCCTGGCAATTACCAGAAGTGGAGGTACCAAGCTGTCAGCTTGAGGCTTCATAGGTTTGGATGGATCAACCCCTGTGGGTGTGACAGTAGTCCTGGAGTTGGATCCAGAGTCCACGTTCAGTGAACCAGGTGAGGCGAAAGGGAACCAGACGTGTCGGGGCCAGTAGGGTGCAATGAGGATTACTTTGCTTCTCAACCAAACAGCCTACTTTAGAAACTGTAGTAACAGAGGAAAGGCATAAAGTAGTCCTGGGGGCCAGTTGTGTACTAGAGCATCCCTCAGGGACTCCCCCTGAGGGGGGATCAGGGCAAAGTAACTGCTGCATTTGTGATTGGTGGGCAATACGAATAGAAATTTCTGTTGCTACTACAGGATTGACGGACCACTCGTGAGGCAAGAGAATACATCTTCTCAGTTTGTCTGCAATCACACTGGAATTCCTGGGAATGTGCATTGCTGCCAGAAAGAGGTTGGACGCTATCACCCTTTGCCAAACTCTCATGCCTTCCTGACACAACGGGTAGGATCTGGTTCCCCTGTTTGTTGATATACCAGACGACCGACATGTTGTCCAGCTGGATAGCAATTGTCCCCAACGGGAGGACAGATTGGAAAGCTTGCAATGCCAGAAACACTGCCCTCAGTTCTAGGACACTGATATGCAAATTGGCCTCCACATGGGGACCAAGTGCCTTGGACTGACTTTCTCTGAAAATGCCCCCCCACCCCATCAGAGATGTGCCCGTGGTCACTACAGCCTTGGGCTGAGAGGGTGAGAAGGGGTGACTCCATAATTCCATTTCTAGCTTCATCCACCAATTCAGATCTTGCTTACAGCGGTTCGTTATGCGGATCGGGTGAGACATACAATGCGTTAATAGGGACAATTGCGACACTAGGAGCCACTGTAGTAATCTCATGTGTAGTCTTGCTAGTGGAACTAAAGTAATCATTGGAGCTATTGATCCTAGCAGCTAAAGGACTGAACAATCTGGGACTTTGTCCTGAGAAAGTATCACTCGGAGGTGAGATCTTAGTCTCTGAAGCCTGTGAAGCAGAAGGGCGACCAGGCAAGATCTTGTGTCAAATGTCGCTCCTATAAATTCTAGGCTTTGAGTAGGTACTAGTTTTGGCTTCTCTTTGTTTATTGAGATCCCTAAGGATCTTGCTAGCTGTAGAATGTAGTGCAAGGTGAGAAGCAGTAGATGTTTGGTGGGGGTGGTAAGGAGCCAATCGTCTAGATATGGAAAGACCTGGAATCCTTGCAGTCTCAAGTGAGCTGTTACCACTGCCATGCATTTCGTGAACACTCTGGAGGTTGTGGAGAGACCAAAGGACTGCGATTGAAATCAGTAGTGATTGGCTCCCAGATGAAAGTGGAGATATTTCCTGGAGCATTTGTCCATTTTTATATGGTAATATGCATCCTGGAGTTCTATCGAGCACATCCAGTCGACTTTTTCCAGAAACGGGAGGATAGACTGAACCGGGACCATCTGGAATTTGCTCTGTTTGATGAACTCATTTAGAATGCTGAGGTCCAAAATTGGCTTCTAGTTCCCTGTCTTTTTTGGCACTAAAAATAACCTTGAGTAAAATCCGGATTCTATCTGGTCTGGTGGGACTATTTGGATGACTCTTTTTTGGAGTAGCTTTTGAATATCTTCTGCTGCTACATCCCTCTCACTGGGTGGAACTTCAGGGATTCACCTTTGCAGCCTGGGGTGAAGATCAAAAGGGATGTTATAACCTCTGGTAATTATCATCTGCACCCAAGAATCTGTCATTATGGAATGCCAGGCTAAGTGGTGCAGAGAGAATCATCCCTTGACTGCTTCCAGAGGCAAGCAATCGGACAGCTCTTCAGGAGTGCTGGTAGGGCTGCCCAGAAAAGGAATCTCTGGACCCCTGGTTACGCTGATGCCCTCTACCTTGGGGGGGGGGTCTTCTTGATGAGTTTCTCCCTCTGCCCCGGGAGGAAAACTCACCACGTGTGTCACAGAAATGCCCTTGGGATTTCCTGAACCACACCTTTCCACTTCTCTGATTCCTAAAGTAGGATCGTTGGGGAGTGGAAAAATATACACCCACAGTAGACAAGGTCTTGCCATCTTTCTCATACCTGGCTAGTGTGTCTTTTACCTTTGGAATGAAAAGAGAGGAAGCATCAATGGGAGCATTGACGAAGGAAGACTTGAAAGGGTCTGCAAAGTCACACAAGAGCACCCGGGTGTGAAGTCTCATGACAAAGCCTGCACCCACTGCTCTGGCTGCCCCTTTAGTTTTATGTAAAATCAACCGCATGGACAAGTTAGATATAGATTCCAGGGTGGCAAGCTATGAGGCAACTTTGTTACACACCTCATCAGACACAGCTCCTGCCAAAGTTCCTTAGAGTTCCGTGATCAGGTCCCCCTGGAGACGGGTAAAATGTGCCAAGTAGTTCAATGACCATATGGCAAAGGTCAATGAAGCATAAACCTGCTTCCCTAGTCTATCCATTGTCTGAGACTCCCTATTTGGAGGATGGACAGCAGGACTCTCCTCTGCGAGTTTTTTCCTTGTGGCCGCTGCCACCACCATAGCGTCTACTGCCAAGCCTTTGGACCAATGGGGATGATCCGCTGGAGGGGAGACTATTTTGTCCAGGCTCTAGGGGACTGGCTCACGGTGTCAGGAGTCTTCCAAGAATGCTGCATGATGAGCTTGACTAACTCATCTGCAGGTGGGGTCACCCAGAAAGTAGAGGTCTGAGTACGGAAAGCTTGCAACAATACAGATTCCTCAGAGGATGGGTTGGTGTGGTTCCAGTCACCCCACTATTTCAGGATCTCTAGTATGTCTCCAAAGGAGACATCCTCAGGAGGTGACCATGGGGACCATCTCCCCTCATCAAAATCCATATCTTCAGGGAGAGATTCCTCAGGGGAATCAATGTGCTTCCAGCTGCACAATCTCTTACGAGGAAGCTCTTCATGGGGAATGTCTGAAGAGGCCTCTGAAGAAAGGGTGTCCTGCGGTGGGGTATCTTGCTGTTCCCGTGCCCGATGTCCCAGTATAGTGGACTGTGTCAGCTGCGAACCAGAGGACATGTATATGTGGCATTCCAGCACCGAAGGGGCCAACCGAGAACCTGGTGAGGCAAGTGCCGTCTCCATAACCTGGAAGGCAGGCCCACCTAACGAGGGATAGGAGCCCAAAACCAAGAAAGAAAACCGGGGTCACACTGCACTCTGATGAGCCTGCCTCTAGTCGTAACAGGACTTGGAGCTGCCAAAGCAACCAGAACCATAGATGGCACTGTAGAAAAAAATCTGTGCTGTACTAGGGGTCTTGGCACCAACAGACCAGTCACGGTCTCAAGGGTGGGTCGGCTCCAATTTGGCTATGGACCACAGGGTAGGCTCCGGAACCATGGTAAGATCTACGCAGAACTGATGAAGTTTGCACCAGGATATGCATCGGCATCAAAAGCTTCAATACCTGGGGGGAGGTTGAAGGAGGAATATATGTTGGAGTCTGTGGAGAAAAATCCTTGGCTCCCGGTGGGAGGGAGGTTCTAGATGGAGCCTCTAGCTGCTAGGAGCTGATCCACAAGTCTCATTACATCAAGCTCCAAAAGGCTCCTGGTGGAACGGATTGATATCCCCCATGGAGATTCAGGCCAATCAAGGAATGGACTTAGTTGCTGACCAACAAAGGGGTCAACTGATGAAGAATATTGGGTCCTAGGTAGTATCTCGACCTTTGGCACCATGGCTGGAAAACCAGAAGGTTGTGATGGTGGGGGGAAGTGACCGGTTTTAATGGAGAAACTATTTTTGGTGCCTTGAAGGTCTGTGGCACTGTGGAAGGGGTCGGTACCATGGGAGTAATAGTCATTGTCTGTTCTGTGGTTATAGACAGCACTGTGGATGGAGTTTTAGACTCCAGTGCAGAGAGAGGTGTCTAAGTGATTTTTGCATGTTTTGGTTTTAGTTCCGTATGAACCTAGGCCTTAGTGGTTTTTAATTCCTGAGAATGAGGAGACGATGGCACTGACTGGCTCCTCTTCTTTGTCTCTTTCTTAGGAGGGGTTGAGACCTCTGCCTCAGATAAGGACTCAGCGAAAGGGGTTTTTAAAAGACCCTTTACGATTAATTTGTTCTTGCGCTCAGCTAAAGTGCAGGCACTAAAGCCCTTACAGAGCTCGCACAGAGGTTGAACCTTTAAATATGGTACGCCAAAGCAATAGACACAGGAGAGATGCCTATCAGAGTTTGCCATCTTCCTACCACACTTATCACATTGTTTGAAACATGTAGTGCCCTTTTTGTCTGCCATTATAAAATATACAGTCAACAATAAACAAACAAAAATGAAAAACAGTAATTAAACAGGAGTCAAAGTAGAAGAGATAGTCTGTCATGACAGACCACACACACGCACAAAGAAAGGGAATTTTTTTTTTTTATATATATATTACCAACAATGGCAAGTAGAAAGAATACCCAAAGGGTAAAGGGAAAAAGAGAGTGCTAATGATGGTATTTGAATTACCAAAGGGTAAAGGAAAGGGAGGAGCTTGAACCAATGATGGTACGAAGAAATACCAGTAAGGTAAAAGGGAAAGAAATTTCACTCACACAGGAAGAAAAGTGTCACTAAGTATGAACGACTAAGAAATAAAAGGATTATAGGTGATTATAAGGATTATAGGTGATTATAAAGTCAAATTGTAAATATTTAGAGAAAAAATGAAACAGCTTGAGAGCTCACCTGACGTGTCTTGAAACTCTATGCAGCAAACGAGATCTAAGGAGATGAGGAGAGGGGCAATTTTAACTTTTTTGGATGGCACAAGCTTGTTATATCGGCCAAGTCTGTTCCGTGGATGGAACCGAGACCCATCCGTCATGAATGAATGGTGATTAACAACATCAGATCTCACCTTCTCAAATGATTAAAAACTCTGGACTCCTAGTCCAGGGGATGGATAACAAGAGAATCCTCTGGTGTCTCTTTTTGTAGCAGCCAAAACAACAATAGAGTCCACAAGTGGTTCCTTGCTTCAGTGGGGCCTCTTCTTGGGAGTGTACTAACTTTCAGGGTACGAGTTGTACTACATCAACCTCTCTTTATAAGTACATGCAAATTAGGTCCGCCATCTTAACCGTGGTTAGGACTACCTAAACTGCTGGTGCTGCAGACCAGAAAGCCTCCTGAGGGATCTCCTCCTCAGGAGAGTTGGGAGTCAATGAGCCAAGATCCACTTTATCTCATTTTGAGGATCTCCCCAAATTTTTTGCCTTTATATGGGACTGGAGCAAAGTCTCACTCTCATCAAAATCATTGTCTAGGGTGGTAGACTCTAAAAGTCAGTTTAGGTGCTTCTTCGTGCACTTCCTCTTTAACTCATCCATGTGGTCCAAAGAGGTCTTCTCACTGGATCTGCCTATTCTCAAGGAGCATTTCCATCTTAGATCATGCTAGGACGTTTCATGATGGCTAAAGAAACCATGCTGGGTGGGATGCATAGGTGAGGCTAACATTGTGTGTGTCTTCACAGCAGCCAGAAGAAAAAAGAAGTTATGCACTCACCATAATGGTCCATCTGAGTAGTTATACTTCATTTGTCTTCAACCTGTGGGTACTGGATCAGTATCGGATCTGAGCCGGCAACTTCACAAGCATCCAAGCTCCTCTCCCTACCCATAATACACCACCACTACCTTCCAACCCTCAGATCGAGTTTGCTGCACCCTGTACTAAACAACCCAATCCAAACCACCTTACACACACAAAGTGCCACCTATGAACACTGTCCATATGGTAAGGCCATGGGGAAGGAGGGAGGGACGGTGGAAGACAAATGAAGTATAACTACTCAGATGGAAAGTTCTGGTAGTACATAACTTCTTTAGCTGAAGTACTTTACTTCATTTGATCTTCAACCTGTGGGACAGAGTCCCCAGCTACTAAACATCTGGGTGGCCCTCATGGAAAGATATTCCGGTGCACAGCGGAACCAAAGGATGCTCTCCTTCGAGAAATCCAATCCAATTTGTAGTGAGAAATAAAAGTATGAGATGAGGACCAAGTAGCCGCAGAACAAATGTTGTGTAAGGATACTCTAGACCAAAGGGCCGCAGACGTAGCCATGGACCTTGTCGAGTGAGCTCTAATCTGACCTGGAGGAGACAAACCTTTATCCTTGTAGATCTGAAGGATACATAGAGAAATCCACCTGGCAATGGTCACCTTGAAAATAGGTTTACCCAAAAATGGTTTAGAAAAGGACACAACCAATTGGTCAGACTTATGAAAAGTTTTGGTCCTGTGCAAATAGAACCGTAGCTGTCTATGAACATCCAACAAATGCAACTTGTATTCAACTTTATTTGTGAAATTTGGAAAGAAAACTGATAGCCTGATTGATAGTGACCTCAGATGCCACTTTTGGAAGAAAGGAGGGATTAGTGCGAAGAGAAACCCTGTCCTTATGGAAGACCATGTATGGAACCTTGACAGACAACGCCTGAAGTTCTGAGACCCTCCTTGCTGAGGTGATAGCCACTAGGAAGGCTGCCTTCTAAAACAGAAACTTAAGCTCCACGGTTCCTGCAGGTTCAAAGGGATGGGCAACCAATGCTTGTAGTACCATAGTAAGGTCCCACGGGGGGATAGGATCTTTGACCGGAGGACGCAAGAGGAAGGTACCTTCGATAAAGGCTTTGCACAATCTGGAAGAGGCCAAAGAAGCAGCGTTCTCACCAACGTGAAAATGAGAAATGGCGGCCAGTTGAACCTTCACCGTAGATAAGCTATCCCCCTGTTGAGAGATATTTGCCAAAAAATCAAGGATAGCTGGAATGGGAGCCATGAAAGGATCTAAATTCCATTGAGAGGCCCAGAAGGAAAACTCTACCATTTGCTGTGATAAATCTTACTGGTGGATGACTTATGAGCTGCCACCAGAATAGACCTGACCGAAGAAGACAAACTGGGAGTCCTAGCAATTAAGGGAACTGGAGCAGCCAAGCTGTGAGCTTCAGACTGTCCAGATTCAGATGAGGACCCTCGAGGGGTGAGAAATGAGATCCAGAATGGGATCCAAGGAGGAGCTAGAAGATGAGACCAAAAGAAGAGAAACCATACCTGGTGAGGCCAAAACAGAGCAATGAGGATTTTTTTGCTCCCCAGTTGACGAGCATTCTGGAGGAACTTTGGAATAAGGGGTACAGGAGGCTAAGCATAAAAAAGACAATGTGGCCAAACATAGACTAGAACATCTCTGGGAGATTCCCCCGGAGGGGGGTTCAAAGCGAAGAACTCACTGCACTTCGCTTTGGAAGGAGATGCGATGAGATCACAACAAGGCCAACCCCACTCTAGAAAGATCTGCTCCTCTACTGAAGGATTCAAAGACCACTCGTAAGGCGTCAGAATAGTCCAGCTTAGTTTGTCCGCCAGAATGTTGGACTGTCCCGGAATATGCGTTGCTACCAGAAAACGACCAGTGGAGATCACCCATTCCCAAGCTCTCATGGCCTCACGACAAAGGGGGTAAGATCTGGTCCCTCCCTGTTTGTTGATATACCAGACCACGAACATGTTGTCTGATTGGATTGCAATGGTTCCCAGAGGTAGAAAGGCATGTAAGGCCTGCAACGCTAAAAGGACCGCCCTCATTTCCAGAACGTTTATATGCAAATTGGTCTCGATCAGCGACCACATGCCTTGGACTGTCCTTCCCGAGCATTTCCCCCCAGCCTAGCTGGAAGGTGTCCATGGTCACTGTGGCTCAGGCAGGGGCTGTGACAAAATGTCGTCCTTCCAAGATTTCCGAAGAATGCATCCACATAAAAGGGATGACCTGAAGACTTTGCTTATGTGTATTGGGTATGACAATGGAAGATCCAACAAAGACCACTGCACTGCTAGGGTCCATTGAAGTACTCGCATGTGTAAGTAAGCACATGGTAGAAGTGTTATCATTGCTGCCATAGGACCTAGGGCCCTCAAAACTGCCTCTGCTGGGGGGGGTGGTGGCCAGAATGAGCCTTGAGTAGCAGCTCTTTTTCTCAGCTCTGCCTTATCAAAACTTTTATGACAGGAAATGTTGATTATAACTATCTAAATAACAAATATTTTTACATATTTGGATTAATCTAATAGTCTATTTAGATATCATCTTAATATTTTTTTATTTTTTCCTGTCAAAATATAAGAGAGAAACTTCTGGCACCAGACTTCAGTATGAGCTTTACAAAATCTTCTCACCAGGATACAACATTAAAAAAGGAGCTCCAATCTTTGCTACCTACCATCTAAGAACTATCAACAAAAATTGACAGAATGGACCTGAAGCTCGATAGCTTTAAAGTAAAATGTTCACAACAAATGGAGACTTTACATCAAGATCTCAACCAGCAGAAAGAACAAATTACAGGTGTAGAAACATCATTAAATGACATGGACTGTAGAATTCAAGAAAATGAACACAATTTAGAATTTCTTTTAAAACAAAACTCCCTTCTTCAAACAAAAATTGATGATCTTGAGAACAGATCATGAAGAAAAAACATCAAGATCTTTGGGCTACCGGACACTATTGAAGAAAATAACATGGAGAAATTCTTAACTTTATGGTTACATGAGATTTTACAACTTCCTTAAGCCCTTTCCTTTGGTATTGAAAGGGCTCCTAGATCCTTGGTTCCATCTAAAAATAGTAAAAGTAATTCTACAAAATCTGTAATAGTAAAATGTTTATCTTCACATGATAAAGAAATTGTACTAAAGTCAGCATGGTCCAATTCACCGATTAAATTCAAAGATAACATCATATATTTTGATAATGACTATTCTTCTTCTGTAATTGCCAAAAGGAAACTGTTGTTGCCACTGCTCAAAGAACTTAAGCACAAATAAAAAACATATTTGCTTTTCCAAGCAAGGTTGAAAATCTTCCTTCAGGATGGTTAGAAAATATTTGAAGAATTAGTTACAGCTTTTACTTTTATCAAAACAAATAAAATACCGGAAAAAATAGATGAAATGGACTGGGCTACCTCTAGTCTTAAAAGAATTGCAGAAAATGGATCCTGGAAAACGCTTGAACACAAGAAGAAACTAAAAAAAAAATGACTTGAGCTGGAATATATTATCTGTTTTTTTCACACATACATAATTCTTCTTTTATGACCCTGAAGTCTAGTGAGATGAAAATGGTTCAACAGGTGAGTGTTGATGTTACTTTTTCTTATTGTTTCTGGCTTGTGTTAGTTATTAATTAGTCTATACTATTTATTCCTTTTGTTGTTAACACCTTGCTCTATTTCACACACTTATTAATAATCTTTAGTATATTCTTTCTTTATAAAATTATGAATATAATGTATAGTTCATTCTCTACAAGAGTAAGGTTTGAGAATATACTGTCTAGCTATAGATAGTCCGTTTGTTGCCCTTTGTTGCTTATTCTATGGTTAACATTGGCATTAATGATTAAATAATATAAAGCTTTCAGTCACTATAAGCATATTTATTGAATTACTTATCTACTTAGTGTACTTGTTATAGTTTTTGGGATAAATAGATTTCATTCATAGTGTTTTAAAGTTTACATTTGTTCCGGTCTGCTTGCACTGTTCTTTTGGTTTGATGCATGGCTTTTTCTCTCGCAGCTTTGTGTGGCAGTGAGGAGTTCATGGTGGTTTGGTGGGTGATATATTGCTTTAAATATTAAATAATATGTTCTGCTCTTGTTGTTTTCTTTTTGTTGGTGTCTGTATGGAGTGGTCATGGTATTAGTCATATTGCTCTTCTTTTAATTTTGGCTTTTCTATAAGGGGATTGTGTGTTGGTGCCATCAGTTTGTGTCTTGTTTTGATGGTATGCTTCTTTTGTTTATTTTTTGGTTGGTGGCTTGGTAGTGAGTCAGGATTGAGTAATATTTTTACTTAAAGTGATTGTTAAAGCTCTATATGTCTTTGGGTTGTCTTCTGCACGTCGTGAGACACCCTAAATCTTTAATTATTGTTAAAACAGCTTACTGTTTCCCACTGGAACTCCTAGAACCTTTTTTTTAGGGCAGAGACTCAGCAATATGTTTCTTCCGTATCTATGGGTCTTCTCATTGCCGTGTGATGTAATCAGCAGCTCGACGAAGTTATGGATATTACGGATCTCATGTATCTCTTCATTTAACTGTCATGGGAGCGGAATAAGCTGTTATCGGTACATATAGAAGAAGTAATTGACTGTAAGAAATCTCAAAAGTCAATTTTTGTTGTTTTCTTTTATCCAAATATGCTTGATGTTGAAAATTAGCTTTATTATTATCAGTAACTTTTAAATTAAACCACTCAAAGCATAGACTAGGTCACACTCGTGCTGGTAACTGTGCTGCAGAAAAAAAAAAGATGTAATGCCTGATTCTCGTTGTTCTTTTAACTTTTTGTATTACTTTTTAATATGCTGAAAAGCAGATCCCATTCTCTTCAGTTATATGCATATAATTCCCAACTATGCATGTTTTTATATTGACATATTATATAGAAGAAAAATGGTTGTTATATGCTGGAGAAAGAAATATTATATTTCATTTACAGTATTCTGTTGACATTCAATGTTGGTAGTATTATGGCTTTATATGTATATTTTTAAGTATATATCTTAGATGTTTTAAGGTCAGCTGTTTTATAAGTTAATTTACAGTCACACTATAAAGTAAATATATATTCTGACCTATATTCCTAATGTAATTTTTAGTTTCATACTATTTTATTCCAATGATCACTGACATATGAGCTCAAACTATGATAGAAAGTGCTCTTTTTCTTTCAAAAAATTCTTTAAGTTTTTCAAGTAGAAATAGTAAAATAACAAAATAAGATTCCATTATACACATCATTTCAAATGGAAAAACATACATTTACAATACATACCAAACAATAACAAAAATCAAAACCAACAACCTATATACATTATGTACAAAGAACATACTAAGAGCCAACTTGTTAGAAAGTCAGTCTAAACTAAAAAGAGAGGATCTATAATTACAACCAGTAGTGGGATATTGCCAATGGGAGGGAGGGGGAAAAATAAGGAAAAAGAGAATGTATGCTATATACGGGATAGATCCTTATGCAGTCAGTTAACTACCAACAAACTAAAAAAGATAAGTTCTGATTAAAATTTCCTACCAGCTCCTTATAATAAGGAGATCTTTTCTAACATTGAGAAATATTTTTCACTTCTTAAGGATGACATCCAGCAAGTATTCCCAATATTTGCAGTAATATTTGTGTTTAGTGGTTATGTATAGTAATTTGTGGGAAGAGATGTATTTAATGGCTAAATTGCTGAAGCCTTCCCACAAAAGGGGGGAAGCAAGAGTCCAGTTCTGTGAGATGTAGAATTTAATAAGAACACAAATTGTGATGAGAAAGTGCTGTAAGATTTTTGGGAGAGTGTTTGTATTAATGTGTAGTATAGCCGTTTCCCATGACAGGGTGCTGTTTTTGTAACCCATTTTTTCAAGCCTAGCTCTTAATGAACACCATAGATTATGGACTTTGCTGCACTCCCACATAACATGAAGGATATCTGCTGATTGACTAGGACAGTGCGGGAATTTAGGCGAGTGATTAGTATTGTGGTGAAAGGCTTTTTGTGAGATAAAAAGGAGCAGGGGTTCAAGGTATAAGTTAAAGAGGTAGGGGGCGTGCGGGCATCCTTGTCTTGTGCCATTTGAGATTGGGATAGGTTTGGTTCTACAATTATTTATCTGAATGGAAGTGAAAGCCATTTGATAGAGGACCTTAACTTTTTTTTACAAACTCTTGAGGAATACCAAATAGAGGCATTACATTAAATAGAATGTTTAAGTTAACTGTAATGAATGCTTTGCTAGCATCAGCGGTAATAACATATATGGGATTTTTATCTGTCTTGAGTAATCTAATAGCTGTGCCCAATAGTAGGGTATTGTCACATGTTTGTCTACCATGAAACCCAACTGATCTTGAGTTATAATAGAGGGGAGTATATTTTTCAAATGATTAGCTAAAACTTGGGCTAGGATTTTCAGATCAATATTTATGAGGGCAATTGGCCTGTAGTTAGATGGATCCGTTGGGTCAGAATTTGGCTGGATATAAGTACATATTTTTTAATTATTTATGTATATATTTGTTATACCATGTTGAATTATATAGTTGTATACTTGTAATAGAATTTTTGATACAGGTTCTGGGAATAGTTTATAAAATTCAGCGGTGCAGCCATCCGGTCCTGGTGATTTTCCCAATTTGAGCTTATTTATTGGAATTTTTACTTCTTTTAGATGCAACGGTGCCCCTGTAATTTTTTGTTGGTCTTGGGTAGTTTGTGGAAATTTTAGATTTTGCATATAATCTTGAAATGTTTCATTTGAGGGAGGGAAGAGCATGTTATACAGTTTTTTATATATGGTCTGAAACACATATAGGATGTCTTGATCCTCATGATTTACCCAACCTTCATAGTATATTTCTTTGATTCTGGGTGGTCATTTCTTTATATTTATTAGTCTGGCTAAGAATTTTGAGGGTATTTGCGCCCATTCTGAATATTGGTATAGGGACTTGCTTTCGAAAAAAGTTAGATTTTCTAACTAATGTTTATGGAGCTGCTTTTGCCATTCAACCATTTTTTTGTCTAATTCTTCTGAGTATTTGCGTTGTAGATCTATCTCAGCTGAAGCAATTTGGGATTCTAATTTTATTCTAGTATTAGTGTATTTTTTTTAAAACCAGGACGATTTTTGTATTATAACACCTCTAATTACTGCTTTAGCCACTTCCCATTGCTTGTAATAAGGTATCTGTGTGGATATAAGGTCCTCCTCTAATTGCACTAGTATGGTATTTATCTCCTTTGCTACCTCCTGTTTTTGAACAATTTTAGGGTTTAATGTCCATTTATTAATATACGAAATGGTCTGTTTGGGGCTTAATGAATTTATGGAGAGACTGATTTTTGAATGATCTGAAATAGATCTAGGGGAAATAGAATACCCTTAACCTAAATGACCGAAAATGTTGAGATATTAAAAATACGTTTATCCTTGTCCAGGATTTATAGGAGGATGAGAAGAAGGTAAATCTAGATATTGTTTTTGTCATGTTGAAAGTTAGTATAGGGATCAAATAGGTCAAAAGAGTTTATTAATTCATCAAAGGCCATTGCAATACGATGCGATTGTCTGGTCTCTTTGTGGGACCTATCTTTATCTGCGTCTAATAGAGCATTCCAGTTACCCCCAATAACATATAGATGATTCGGGTACTCAGCTAGAAGATTAAATATTTCATATATAAAAGATTGCTGGTTGGAGCAGGGGCTATAAATGTTATTAAAAAGTAAGGGTTTGTCTATGTTATGATACTTACTAGTGAAGAGAGCCCATCTATGCTTTGAGTCTGTTTTTATGGATAGAATCTCCCCCTGGTAGGATCGATTTATTATAACTGCCGCCCCTCTGGAAGAAGAGTTATACCTGCAGCTATTATCAGTTTTATCCATTTCCTTTTCCTTTCCCCATCCCAAAGTTGTGTGGTCATCTGAGCTTCTTGAAGCAAGATTATCATTGATTTATTTTGATATGTGATATGCATGACAAGGCTTCTTTTAGCTTTATCTGAGATCCCCTTAGCATTCCACGTGTCTAGAATTATCATTTGAAGAAGTTAAAAAATGATAATCATAGTTTAATGATAATGAAGTAAAGTACATGACTAAAGATATACCTGAGTTCTGTTGGCTATTTGTGGTATGTAATACATTCTGTATAGTGACTTCTATTCTCCTACCTCCATTATGTGTGCCTACCCACCCATCCCTCTGTAATGGTAAGTGTGAGATGAAAGTATATAAAGTCTTTGAGTTTGGTTTTGAATATATTGTTCATAAAATAGAGGGATGCTAAAAATACCTATTGTGTTCCAAACATACACAAGCATCTGTGCTAACACCCACGGGGCAGCTTCCCCATTCAAAAAAAAAAAAATTAAACGAAAGATAGGTATCTGACCATAAATAAAACATTATTTATCTTGTCAGCATTTATGAGAAAGAGAAACGTAAGTATTTCTACTCAAAAGAAAAGCACTAAAGGGTATATTAACAGCAGTTAATCACCAGCTACATTCCATAATAGCTGTAACTAGCCTCAGGTCGTCAGCTGATTTAAATAGTATATAGATCACTAAGTAGTTTTAGTAACAAAATAAGTAACAACAGACTAATAACATGTAATATAACATTATTCAAACACTGCTATTTGCTTAAAAGAAGAAGGCAGTACTGGTTATTTAGAGCCATCTTTGTCTCTTAGTCTCAAATAAATGAACTCAGTCTTCTAGCACATGTTTTTCATGCATGCTTTTTAACAACTCTCCTTTTATCTTACCCCCTCTTTATAGACTGGAGGCTATTCAGCAGCACTGCAAAAATAGTTTAAATACAGTAAACAACAACTATAATTTGTAAAGAGTCTCTATAACCTATCAGTTGAATGAAAAAACAAACTTCAGTACTAAAGCAGTTTTTTTTTTCCTCTCAATAAATAGCATAATGTTAAGGATCTCTGTGAGAAGAGAACACTAGTTTTAATAAGAATTATATGTGCCGCTGTATCATATGGAAAAAATAAAAAGAAGTTATGTACTCACCATAACGTTCCATCTGAGTAGGTAACTTCATTTGTCAGCAACCTGTGGGTATCGGATCCGACCTGGCAACTTTCCAAGCTAGAGATCTGAGCTCCAAGCTCCTCCCCCTTTCCCATAATGCCCTGCCTCCTCCTTCCAATCCCCAGATCGCGTTTGCCCATCTGTATAATCTCACCATGACAAAGCAACAACCTGGATAATCCTAACCTAAGGATTAATAAATGGCCTGGATAAACCATCCTAGTGATCAGGAAACCAAAGAACCAGGTTAGGGGGAAGGAGGGAGGGTCATTTGCTGACAAATGAAGTTACCTACTCAGATGGAACATTATGGTGAGTACATAACTTCTTTATCTGAAGTAGGAAACTTCATTTGATCATCAACCTGTGGGACAGAGTCCCCAGCTACCAAAAAACTTGGGAGGTCCTCAAGGAAGGATATTCCGGAGCACTGCAGAGCCAAAAGCCACCCTTCCTCTAGACACTAAATCCAATTTATGGTGAGAGATAAAGGTATGACAGGATACCTAAGTAGCCACAGAACAAATGTCATCCAAGGGAATTCTCGAACAGAATGCAGCTGATGTAGCCATAGAACGGGTAGAGTGAGCGCGAACCCCAGTAGGTTCTGGCAGGCCAGATAGTTTATATATGAACAAAATGCAATTCAAAATCCATCTGGCTAGAGTTACCTTCAACACAGATTTACCCAAGAAGGGTTTAGCAAAAGAGACAAATAGCTGATCAGACTTGCTGAAGGCCGCTGTTCTATGTAAATAAAACCGTAACTGCCTATGAACATCTAACAAATGAAGTTTGTACTCCCCTTTGTTTTGATAGTTAAGGAAGAAAACTGGAAGATTAATGGACTGATTGATGTTCGGCTCAGAGGTCACTTTAGGAGAGACCCTGTCTTTATGGAAAACCAGATACGGGGCCCTAATACAGAGAGCTTGAAGCTCTGACACTCTTTTAGCTGAGGTAATGGCTACCAAAAAGGCAGTTTTCCAGAACAAGAATTTCAAATCAACAGAGGCTGTAGGTTCAAAAGGAGGTCCAGTTAGAGCTTGAAGGACCAAGGTTAGATCCCAAAGAGGGACGGGGTTCCTAACAGGGGGTCTCAAGAGAAACGTACCTTTCAGAAAGGCCTTACAAATCTTGGTGGAAGCGAGGGGACTGAGATTATCTCCAATGTGAAAATGAGAGATGGCAGCCATTTGAACCTTTACAGTAGAAGAACTGGCCCCTTGCTGAAAAATATGCAATAGAAAATCGAGCACTGCTGGGATGGGAGCAGGGAAAGGGTCCAATTTCCTATGAGACACCCAAATAGAAAACTGCTTCCATTTACTATTGTAAACCTTCCTGGTAGACGGCTTATGCGCCACTACCAGGATAGATCTAACTGCAGACGAGATACCGGGAGTCCTAGCAACTAATGGAACTGGATCAACCACGCTGAGAGCTTGAGATCGACCAAGTTCGGGGGTTTCAATCCCGATGGATGAGATATTAGATCTGGGATGGGATCCAAGATCCAGAGAGGAGCTATAAGATGAGACTGCAACCATGGGAACCAGGTTTGACGAGGCCAGAATGAGGCTATGAGAATAATCTTGTTCCCCAACCAATGAATTTTGTTATCAATGGAAGAGGAGGATAAGCATACAGAAGACCGGGTGGCCAAGCATGAACTAGAGTTTCTCTGGAGCTTTCCCCCGGAGGGGGAATTAGACCGAAAACCTCACTGCACTTCGCATTGGAAGGCGACGTGAAGAGATGGCAGCAAGGCTGACCCCACTTGCAGAAGATCTGTTTCACTACTAAGGCGAGAGGATAGTTTGACTCAGTTTGTCCGCTAGGATGTTGGACCGACCGGGAATGTGCGTTGCTAACAGAAAACAGTTGGTGGATATTGCCCAATCCCAAACTCTCATGGCCTCTCAACAAAGAGGGTAAGACCTGGTCCCCTCCTGTTTGTTGATGTACAAGACCACCGACATGTTGTCTGACTGAATCGCAATAGTCCCTGGAGGGAGAAAGGCATGAAGGGCTTGCAACACTAGAAGCACCGCTCTCATCTCCAGAACATTGATATGCAGAATGGTCTCTGTCTGAGTCCACATACCTTGAACAGTTATGCCCGCGTAATGCCCCCCCACCCAAGGCGAGAAGCGTCCATGTTCACAGTGGCTTGGGGTTGCTGCATAACAAACAGTCGCCCTTCCCGAAGCTATCGGGAGTGGAGCCACCACAAGAGAGAATTTCTGCACACTCTGCTGAGAGGAATCGGCAAGTCCAATGGATGGTGAAGGATGGACCACTGAAACCTGTAATGTCCACTGGAGAATCCTCATGTGCAAGCGGGCTAAGGGCGCGAGGTTGATTGCCAGTGCCATGGACCCTAGAGCTCACAGGACTAACTCCGCTGATGGGGCAGGTGACTGGAGAAGGGGTAAAACGTGTAAGGTCAAACTGCATAGTCTGTCTGACGTCTAGAAGGCCTTGGTCTGAAGAGTGTCTATCCTGGCCCCTATGAACTCCAAGACCTGAACTGGTTGTAGGGATGACTTCTTCAAGTTTATGGTGATCCTCAAATGGGACGCTAGAAGTAGGAAACAATCCCCAGCTAAGCAGAGTAGATGCCTGGTGGGGGTGGTCAGGAGCCAGTCATCTAGGTAAGAAAAAAACCTGTATTCTCTGAAGCCTCAGGTGGGCCGCTACAACTGCCATGACCTTGGTGAACACCCTGGGGGCTGTGGTGAGACCGAAGGGTAGGACCCTGTAATGACTGGCCCCTAGCCGGAAGTGGAGAAACCTCCTGGAATGCCTGTCCATGAGAATGTGATAGTACGCATTCTTGAGGTCTATGGAGCACATCCAGTCCTTCTCCTGCAGCAGGGGCAGAATGGATTGAAGCGTGACCATCCGGAATTTTTCCTTGACAATGAAGAGGTTCATTGTTGAAAGGTCAAGGATCGGCCTTAAGTCCCCCATCTTCTTTGGCACCAAAAAGAACCTGGAGTAATTGCCTAATCCAGATTGTCCTGGGGGGACGTGCTGGATGGCTCTTTTTTCTAGCAGCTTTTTTACCTCTAAAGCTGCAGCCTCCCTCTGACTGGGTAGTACATCAGGGAGGCACCTCGACTGAGGAGGCAGATTTATGAAAGGGATAGAGTAACCTCTGGATATTATTCGAAGCACCCAGCGAACTGACGTTATGGACTCCCATTAGGCCAAGTGCTTCAAAAAATGCCCCCCGACTGCCTCCAGAGAGGAGCAGTCGGGCAACCCCTCAGGGCTGCTGCGTGGGTTGATCAGAAAAGGGTTCCTGCAACCCAAAATGTTTTGGCCCCACTCTGCCTCTGGGCCGGTGTCCACCTTGTCCCCCTCTGCCTCTGAAGGACGAAGGGTCCAGAGCATAACGGGACTGCTGTGACTTCCAGAACCACATCTTCTTTTGTCCTCTCTGGTTCCTAGAAAAGGACCTTTGAGGAGCCAAGAAGAGGATTCCGACGGCAGACAGCTTCGTCCCATCTTTCTCGCTCTGAATCAATGTGTCGTGGACGGTCTTCCCAAACAGAGTAGAACCGTCAAAGGGTGCGTTCACGAAGGATGCCTTGAAAGGTTCCACATAGTCACAAAGCCGGAGCCAGGCGTGATGCCTTAAGGTGATACCGGACCCACTGGCTCTAGCAGCTCCTTCCATGGCATGGGAAAGTAGCCGCATAGACGTGTTCAAAACAGATTTGAGAGTGGCCATGTGAGCCGAGAAAGTCCGTTTGTCCTCGGCCGACATGGACTCAGGCGGAGACTCAGCATATTCTTTCACCAGATCCCAGTGAAGTCTAATTACATGGGCCAAGTAATTCAACGCCCTTATAGAAAAGGTAGCTGAAGCAAACATCCACTTCCCAATACGATCCATAGTCCGAGACTCCTTATCAGGGGGATGGATCGAAGAACTATCCTGAGTGAGTTCCCTTCTTGGTGGCTGCCACCACCACCATGGCATCTACCGGGGAACCCTTGCTTCAAGCCGTCCTATCTGCGGGGGGACTGAGAATCCTGTCTGGCCTCCTGGGGATTGGCTTTACAGTGTCCAGTTCCTTCCACGCCCTGGTAGTGATGAGGTCAACCAGGGGGTCAGCCGGAGGGGACACCCAAGAGGTAGACGGCCTGCAAACACCTCCAGAAACACCGACTCATCTGAGGAAGGGTTTTGGGCTGACCACCCCCCTTTCAGGCGAAGCATTTCCATAATGTCTCCAAAGGAGACGTCATCGGGGGGTGACCTGGGGGAACCTTCCCCTTCTACCAAATTGGTGTCCTCCATGAGGGACTCAGGGGAGTCCAAGTGCCTCCTCTTACACTTACGTTTGTGAGGGACCTCTTCAGTGGGACTGTCTGAGGAGGGCTCACTAACAGGGCCGTGTTCTGCCAGTGGAACGGTCGGGGGCATCAACACAGGCTGTCCCTGGGACTGGATGATGGAGGACAAGCCCAACTGCAAGGAAGTGGGGGCTGGATCTGAAGAAAGAGTAGGGGGTCTCAAACCTCTCTCAAGAACCCTCTCCAACACGTCAAAAGCCGAGGGTGAACCCATCTCTCTGGGCTCTGTGGTTAACACCCTCGGTCCCGGCGCGGGGATCAGCATCGGAGCTGAAACGCTCGGACCCGAGAGGGAAGTGTGCTCTGACCGAAATGGAGCCGAAGACACATTGGCCCCCCGGATCTGACGCACGGCTCACGGCTCCGAGAGCTCAGATCCAAAAGGGGATCCGACAAACACGAAGGCACGGCTGGTGTCGAGGTAACTATAATCTTCGGCGCCGACACCCCGGCTTCGGGACTCCTCGGATCCGATGGCTCTGAAACCCGATAATGGATCAGAGAAGGCGCTATCGGGGCAAAAAGTGGGGCTGAACCCCCCCCCCGGAGGGGGGAGAAGCAGCAGCACTCCCATCTGCATCTGGGTTTGGAGGAAACGACACATCATCCGGTCCATATCAGCGTCGGAGAGACTGCGGGTCGACCTAGAAGAGGCCGCCGAAGCTGGCTGGGAGGGCCGTCGCGATGACCTCGAAGATGGTCAGGCCTCCTCCTCCAGCTTCAGTGAGAAGTGTGGAGAATGAAGCCGAGGGGAGGAAGGCCCAGAAATCTTCTGAGGTGAGGAGAGCAGCTTGACAGCCGGGGCTGAGGGGGCAGAGTCGGCCCACCGTTTGTGGCTCGTATGCCTCTCTTTCTCCCTCTCTCTCTCTCTCTTTCTCCCTTTCTCTCTCTCTCCTCTCCTCTCCTTCTTCTCCTTCCTAGAGTCCCTCTCTCCCTGAGAAGAAATGGGAGGTTGAGTCCCAGCCAGTGGAGAGGGAACAACAGGCTGAACAGCCGCAGTCGCGGCTGTAGCCACTGAGGGAGAGGAGGAGGAAGCCGACTCCGAGGGTAGAAGACCTGCCAGAATCAGCTTATTCCTCCTATCCCTCAGGGCCCAGGGGTTAAAAGCTGCACAAATTTGGCAGCCTGAAGACATGTGCGATACCCCCAGGCAGAGGACGCACTGAGTGTGGCCATCCGCTGGGGAAAGCTTATGACCACACTCAGTGCACTTAGAAAAAAATGGCCTTAGAGGCCTCGGCCATAATCCCAAAAGAAAACACACACACGCCTCACACAAACACCTAAGGAGAAAAGGGGAAGTACTAGGCTTTAAACTAAGAGGAACGGTAAAGGGGTTTAAACTAAGGAGTTAACTGTTCACACACACAAAAACTAAGATTTTAAGAAACTTTTCTTACTCACAGATCGCCTAAAGCTAGGAGCTCGGGAAACACGTGCTTGACAAAGCCATGGCAAACGAGATCTGGGGATTGGAAGGAGGTGGCAGGGCATTATGGGTAAGGGGGAGGAGCTTGGAGCTCAGATCTATAGCTTGGAAAGCTGCTGGCTCGGATCCAGGTCGGATCCGATACCCACAGGTTGATGATCAAATGAAGTTTCCTACTTCAGATCATTAAGTTCCACTACAAATGCTATAGTCTCTGTCTAATAGATTTAAACTGTGCAACGTGAGTGTTTATATTTACCTCATTTACTAGATCAGTTAGCATTCTTATATAAGTACCAGACTAAAATGACATACTTAACAGACAGAGGTGTAAATAATGTCTGCAGATCTTGTCTAAGTTAACTGTATTAACTTTACATTCTTTATGCATAAAATGTACCAATTAGATGTCAATCAGCTTACAAATAGCAGTTTAAGTCTAGTTATTGCCAGTAGTAAGCCATCTGAAGTCGTTTCCAGATGAAAGGAGGAATTATCTTCTTATAACTAAGTCCAAAACAAGTTGCTTTACTTCTAAAGCATTTCCAGCCATTTAATCCGTTCCCAGTAATGCATTGGGGCTCCCAGAAGGCTGCAGATGGGTTATTGAGTTGAAAGGTGAAAGGTTACTGCTATATTTTGTATTTCAGTGGAATTATGGATAATGGAATGTAGCAACGCTACCGGACCCCTTGGCCTGTTTAGAAAATACCAGAAAAAATGGATTTTACTTCTTACCTTAAAAAAAAGCCAAGGTAAGCTGGATTTGGACTTAAAATGAAGAAAATGCCAGTCAGAAGTTTCAGAAAGGTTGAAACAGGATTTTTCATGCTGGATTTACTTTAAATAGACAAATGAAAATGGATTTTGCTTATTCAGGTGTCTCAATGGATACTTTTTCATTTTTGTGATACAACGTTAATGTGGCAGGATACTTCATTTGAAAGCGTATGTTGTTTTCTATCAGGTAAGAGCAGTATTTACTCAGTTTTTGCTGCTTTTGTTTGATTTCAAGAGAAAGGTCTTGGCTTATGGTGACTTATGCCCTCTCCAAGTAAAGTTCTTTTTGGTTTTGTAAGCAGAGAGTATTGCTTGAACATGTGCTGAGTTTAGAATTCTAGCATAAATCTGCCTTGGGTAATCTGTAGTTTGTGAGCGTCTTATGGATCTCTGTGCTCTTTCTATAATTAAATCATCTAGAAGATCTTTATTGTTTAACAGTGTACTTAGTACTTCTTTAATTATTATGTTAAGTTGAGAGCTTTCAACAGTTTCTGGAATACCTCTGATAATAATGTTATTGCGTCTGCTTCTAGCTTCCAAATCCAGCATTTTTTGTTGTAGTTCTTTAATATTTTTTCCATCAGTCTGCATATTCTTTTCAAGATCTTTTATTTTCACTTCATTTTCCATGGATTTTGCCTCATTCTGTTCCAATCTGAGCATAATTTGATCTATGCTAGAACTGAAAGTAGATAGTTTGTGTGAGAATCCTTGTACTTGTGCCTGAAGTGGCTGTAAAGCAGTTTTAAGATCATCAAGCGTTATTGTTTGTTCTTGCTTTGATCTGAGGGCTAGTTTAGTAGATTCTGACTGAGACGTATTTGTTTTCTGTCTTTTGGATGTGATATCTTTTTCTGGAGTGACTACATTAGAGAGCTTAGACTTGGTTGTCAGAGTTTCCATGTGCTCTGGTTGATTATCCATCTTAATTTTCGATTTTGAGAGCTATTTGGAAGAGCTGGTATATAAGACAGAAGATATAAAATGTTCGATGAAACTTAAAGTTGAGACAATCTTCTTTTTTTCTTTTCCTCTGCTCCTTAGGCCTGTTTGCCTGCAAGAATCCTCACCATGCGCTTCAGGGATCTGCTTGTAGTAAGTATTATTTTTCCAAAAGAAGAGATGTCTAACGAAAACTAAAGCTTGTATAGTTATGTATTATTCTTGTTGCCTTAGTTTCTGTTGAAAAATTTAGTTTTTTCCTCAGGATGTGCAGGCAGGAAGTCAGATATTAATGAAGAGATAAGGGAGCTGCACAGCTAGTGTGTTTACAGGCTGTCCACCATTTTGGAATTGATAGAAAGTGCTCTTATAAATGATATGCTCTTTGATTAAGATTTTTTAGCTAAGGAAAAGCAACCTTATCATATCTAAATATATTTACTGTTACAATTTAAGCATTGTTTTGAGTACTTTCTTTTTAAAAGGAGCAATGGTTTATTTTTGTTTATTTCAATATCACCAACATTATATTGCGGTTCTTAAGAAATACAGATTTATGAGAAAGATGGAGAAGAAAAGGGAAAGGTTAAATTTAATGGTTAAAGAACACAATAAGTAAACTAGGATAGTGGAATTTGGTTACAACAGTAGAATGGAATTACTAGGGCAGCAAAAACTAGTCAGACAACTGGAACTCAAAGTTATAGCACGTCCATATAAGCTTCATTTAGAAATGTGTCTTTTATAATCTTACTCTTCATGTAGACATTCTGTCAAGAACTAAAAATCTGATGTTGTAAATCTTTATTCATTCCTTACTGTTAGGACTTTGGTTCTGTCCTTGGAACTGACACAGCCATTACCAAGCTCGTGCCAGCCAAAAACTCTCAGCTAAGATCTACCTACAATGCCCCTCTCATAGTCTCTTCAGATCTTGTTTGCCATGTTCCTCGTCAGATGTGCCAAGCCTTCTCTCAAGTTAAGTGTAATGTTTTTGTGACTTATCTGTATAATTACTTTTCTTTAGTCAGTTTTTCCCTAACATTATCTCTTCGCCTTTAAACTTATATCTTTCCTACTAAAACCTTTGGTAATTCTTTTCATACCATCGTTGGTATTGTCCCTCTCCCCTACCTTTGGTAGGCCCTTTTTCCCTACCACTTTGTGGTATTCCTTAGTACCATTGTTGGTATTCCTTTTTCTTTCTATCTGTTAAAAAAAAACCTCTCCTATAACCTTGCTGTTGTTTTCTTGATTGGTTAAGTTATAGTTAGGACTACAGTGTTTGTGTAGTTTCCATGAAGTCTGATAAAGTCAAACTAGGAATTAAACAGTTTGGTAAGTGTGGGCGTAAGATGCCCAGCTCAGACGGCCACGACCGGTGTGTTTATTGTTTGGGTGTTGACCGCATCAATGTATCTTGCAATATTTGTTCTAGTTTCAGTAACCGGACATTGGCTGAACGTAAGAACAAGCTTATTATGAAGGGTATGCTGAAAACATCCTTCTCAGAGGCTCTTTCTAAGACGGAGGTCTCACCACCTCCTAAGCATAAGGATGTGAAAAAACAAAGAGAAACAGAGTCACTTGGTTCCTACATCTCCGTCCTCCTCAGAACCAAGTCGACACCGGGCTTCTCCCGCGCTGTCTGCACAGACTACTTCGACACCAGGCTCGATGTCTACTCCCTCGGTGCTGCCCTTAATTTTGACTCCAACCACTGTACCAGCTTTGGCACCATCTCCCTCAGTGCCAACCTTGGTTTTGACACCATTTCTGACTACTGTACCTGCATCGGCACCCTCCCCGGCCATGGTGCCGATGTCTTATACGGCTCCACTGACACCATCAATTCCAAAGGTCGAGCAACTTCCCAGAACCAGATATTCTCCCTCTTATGACCCCTTTTTGGGACACCAGTTTAGCCCATTTCTTGAGAGACCAGAATCTCCATTGGCAGCTTCCTTTAGATCCACCAGGAATCTTTCAGAACAAGATGTAGTGAGGGTTCTGGACCAGCTTTTAGCAGCTAGAAGATTACCCACCCCTACTAGGTCTTCCTTCTCTCTTGAAATGGAAGATCCCATGGCATATTCACCTGTATATCCTCCTCCGGCCTCCTCCCAGGTCCTGGAGACTTTGGTACCAATGGCCATCCCAGTGCACTCTGTCTCGGCTCTGACAGTGGAGGCTTCCCTGTCGCCACAAGTTACTCTTGGTGCAATGGCTCCATTGGATCTGGCGCACTCCCAGAGCATTGATTGGGCCATCAGCACCATGGCTCCTAGTTCGGTGCCTATTTTTTCTGTGGTACCGTCTACAGCCATGGCTCTCCCAGCAGCTACCAGTCCTCTTGGAGCTCCTCATCTGGAGGCAGGCTCTTCAGGGCAGGCTGTGACCCTGGTTCCAAGGTTGTCCTTCTTGGTTCCGGGCTCCCATCCCTCCTCAGGCGGGCCTCCTTTCCGGGTGATGGAGAGGGTCCTTGTCTCAGCAGGCTCACAGTTGGCACCATTGGCATCGACACCAGAACCCTCCTCTAGCATGCAGGTGTCCCAACCCCCCTACTCTGGGATCCTGAGCATGGGAGCCACAAGACCTTCCCTTGAAGGAAACCCTTTCTCCGGAGTCCTCCTCAGAAGATTCCACTGGGGAGCCACCCCAGTAGAAACTTTGCAAAAGGAAGCATCTTGATTCCCCTGAGGAATCCATCACCAAAGACACCAATTGCGGTGAGGGAGAAGGGTGCCCATGATCTCCCCTGGAAGACATCTCATTTGAAAACATCCTCGAGATCCTCAGGCAGAGGGGAGACCGGAAGCCCACCAACCCTTCGGAGGAATCGGTGTTCTTGCAGGCCTTCTGTGCTTGATCATCTACTTCCTGGGTGACCCCACTTGCAGATGAGCTTATTAAACTTATTGTGCAGCATGCCTGGAAGGCCACGAACAACACAGAACCTGTCCCCCGGAGGCCAGATAACATTTTATCCACCCCTGAAGACCAGCCCAATTGGTCCAAACAGCTGGCAGTTGATTCCATGGTTGTGCCGGCAGCCACCAAGAAGGAACTGGCAGAAGGTAGTTCCACTGTTCATCCCCCGAACAGGGTGTCTCAGGCTATGGACAGACTGGGGAAGCTGGCCTACGCTTCAGCGACCTTTTTCATTCAGTCTCTGAATTATCTGGCACACTTTACTTGCCTCCAAAGAGACTTCATCTCAGAATTTTCTATCTCTTTGGCGGAGGTACGCCTGAGGAGGTGCGTGATACTGTTTCCTCCCAACTAGCTACCCTGGAATCCATCTCAAACTCCTCAATGCGCTTGATCTCTCTCACTACCGAGGGGGCAGCTCAAGCAGCTGCATCAGGCATTGTCATGAGACGGCATGCTTGGATGAGTTTGTGTGACTTCGTGGACCCCTTTAAATCTTCCTCCTTTGTCAATGCACCTGTTGATGAATCTTCCCTTTTTGTTCCCAAAGTAAAAGACACACTATCACATAATGAGAAGGATGGAAAGACCCTGTCTGATGTGGGCATAAGTTTTTCCACCCCCACAGATCCTACTTCAGGAACCAGAGGGGAGGGAAATTGTGGTTCCAGAAGTCCCAAGGATCTTTTTGTGACACTCGTGGTGAGCAATCCCCCTGGGGCAGAGGGGGCAACTCATCTGGAAGGTGCCCCTTTTGGGGCAGAGGGGGTCCATGCAACCAGGGCGCTAGAGATTCCTTCTCTGGCTAATCCTTCCAGCGCTCCTGAACAGTGGCCTGATTGCTTTCCTCTGGAAGCAGTTGGGTGTTGATTTTCCCTGCACCTGCAGGCCTGGCAACTCATAACGATGGATGCGTGGGTGCAGAGAATAATATCCAGAAGCTATCATATCCCATTCGATCTTATTCCCAGACCCATAAAATGAATCCCCGATGTCCCACCCAGTCAAAGGGAGGCTGCAGCCTTAGAAATCGAAAAGCTGCTAAGAAAAAGAATCATCCAACCAGTCCCACCAGACCAGAGAGGATCCGAGTTTTACTTGAGGTTCCTTTTAGTGCCAAAAAAGACAGGGGACTGGGGACCAATCCTGGATCTCAGCTTACTAAACAAATAAAACTTTAAAAATTCTGGATGGTCACGGTACAGTCCATCTGCCCCTTTCTGGGGAAGGACAACTGGATGTGCTCTATAGACCTCCAGGATGCATATTACCACATAAAGATGGACAAACGCTCGCAGAGATTTCTCCGCTTCCGGCTTGGAGCCAATCACTATCAGTTCAGGGTACTGCCCTATGGTCTCTCGACAGCCCCCAGAGTGTTCACTAAATGCATGGCAGTCATAGTAGCTCATCTCAGACTACAAGGATTCCAGGTGTTTCCATATTTAGACGATTGGCTCCTTACCGCAATGACCATGAATCTGCTCATTCTCAGTCTCTCTTACACTCAAGGCCTTGCTCTTTGCCTAGGTATCATGATCAGCATGGACAAATCACAAATGTCTCCAACAAGAGCACTAGAATTCATTGGAGCAATCTTCAACACAACGTCCTGTCA
Organism: Protopterus annectens; assembly: GCF_019279795.1. Lineage (NCBI taxonomy): Eukaryota > Metazoa > Chordata > Ceratodontiformes > Protopteridae > Protopterus > Protopterus annectens. The sequence continues at coordinate 1,719,679,722 of NC_056725.1, forward strand.
AGCTTCCCTTCCTCCTCACAGGCTCTCAAAAATAAGAAGCCAGATTCAAGTCCTTCCACAGACATTTGTACCAGCACGCCTGGTACTACAGCTATTGGGCTCTATGGTAGCAACCATTACCTTAGTTCCACTGGTGAGGCTGCACATGAGACTAGTACAGTGGCTCCTTTCATCACAATGGTCGATCCTGACCCTCCCACGTGACCACATGATATGCCTTACAAACCTTTGCAAGAACGAAATGGTTTAGTGGATGAAGCTAGAATCAAATCTTTGGTGTCAACCATTCTGCCTTCCCAGCCTAGGGCCATGGTGACCACGGATGCTTCCCTGTTAGGGTGGGGGGGGGGGCATTTCCAGGGAAAGACTGTCCAAGGCACCTGGTCCGCCATGGAGGCCAATTTGCACATAAATGTCCTGGAATTCTGGGCAGTTCTCTTAGCATTGCAAGCATTCCACACATCAGGTACATTATAAAACAAGGCAGAACCAGGTCTTACCCCCTGTGTTGGGAGGCCATGAGAATTTGGTACTGGGTGATGGCTTCCAACCTCTTTCTCATAGCAACGCACATTCCTGGGAGTTCCAGTCTTAATGAGGACAATCTGAGCAGGAACAGTTTGATGCCTCAAGAGTGGTCCCTCAATCCTGTAATAGCAGATCACATCTCCCGCTGTTGGGGCAGGCCTTGCTGTGACCTATTTGCTTCTCCCCTAAACAAGTGCAGAAGCTATTTTGTCCTGATACGTCCTCAGGGGGAGTCACTGAGGGATGCTCTGACATACGATTGGCCCCCAGGTCTCCTGTATGCCTTTCCCCCATTTCCTCTCATCCTGAAATTCCTCCAGAAAGCTCAAAGATTAAGAAGCAGAGTGATCCTCATTGCCCCTTATTGGCCTCGTCAAGTCAGGTTCCCATTCCTATGGCCTCACCTGATTCACAGCCCATGGATCCTGGATCAATCCCAAGATCTGCTGTCTCATCCTCAGGGACTGATTCACCCCAATCTCCACAGCCTCAAGCTCACAGCTTGGTTTCTCCACTTCCGATGATTGCCAGGCTACCTGATATGTCATCCCCTATTTGCGAGATTCTTCTGACTTCACACAAACCTTCCACCAGGAAAATTTATTCTAGTAAGTGGACTAGTTTCTCAAGATGGGCCAAAGAACATAACACAGACCCCTTTTCCATGCCTATTCGAATGTTCCTACAATATCTCACTACTCTGTTGCACGCAGGAGCTTCAGCATTGACGATTACAGTACATTTAGCAGCTACTGCAAATTTTCACAATGGAATCGACAATTCATCTGTTATGTCACACCGACTGTGTAAAACCTTCATGAAAGGAGTATTATATGTTAAACCTCCTGTCAAGCCTCCTATAGAGCCTTGGGACTTGACATTGGTGCTTCAGTTGTTAACAAGTCCTCCTTTCGAGCCTTCTAACTCATATGATATGAAATTTTTGTCTTGGAAAACTCTACTTCTAGTAGCCCTTACCTCAGTGAAAAGAGTATTTGAGTTGAAGGCCTTGAGTGTCAAGAGACCTTATTTGATCTTTCATAGGGAAAGAGTGTCCCTACATATTGACCCCTCCTTTTTGCCCAAGGTCATTTCTGGGTTTTCCATTAATCAATCTATTGACCTACCTGTTTTCCTCCCTCATCATTCAAATAGAGGGGAAAACCTTCTGCATACCCTCGATGTTCATAGGCAACTTTGTTTCTACTTGGACAAAACTAAATCTTTCAGAAAAACAAATCAATTGTTTGTGGCCTTTACAGGACCAAGATTGGGTAAGCCTGTCTCCAAAATGACTTTATCTTCTTGGCTCAGAAATGCCATTACTTTCATTTACCATCAGAACAAAGTGTCTTTACCTTCCAGAATAAAGGCTCACTCTACTAGATCGATGGCTACTTCTGTGGCTTTTCATTCCAGAGCCTCTACAGATGATATCTGTGGCGCATCCACTTGGGCAAGACCTCATACCTTTATCACTCATTAAAATTGGATTTGGCCTCCAGGGGATGAGTATCTTTTGGTTCTATGGTGCTCAGGAATGTCCTTCCTTAGGGCCACCCAGGACTCAAGTAGCTGGGGAATTGGTCCTAACAGTAAAGAATGAATAAAGATTTACAACATAAGATAAAGAAGTTATGTCTTACCATAATGTTCCATCTTTGTTGTAGATCTTTATTTATTCATTACTTCCCGCACTCCATCCCCCTGCCTGGACTCCTGATGGACATTAGGATTTCCATATTAGTTAAGGTATTTGCTCAATCAGAGTCTTCTACTGTCACTTTTATTACTTCTATACTATAATGGTAAAAAGTAATATGTTTAATATCACAAATGAGACACAAAAATTGTTAGTTATATCATGAATTCTAAAAATTCTAGTCCCTGATGATGTACATCTAGAAAAAGGTTACAGGAATTCTGTTATCTTTGTAGATTCATATTTTTATATATGAATTAATATATAGGATCCATCTGAAAATATATTCCAGGACTTTATTTTATCAATATTTAGCTTGGTTATTTTATATTTTAACATGTTATCATTACTATTTTATATGATAGTGATTTTTATGAAGTGTTCTGTATATCACAGATTAAATGCTGAAACATAATGTTTATTTAGTCATATGCAATATACAGTGAATGCTTAAAAGAAAAGGCTGAATTAGGGAGAGATGATTTTTGTCTTGATTTTAGACAGGTTTTAATTGGTTAGTTGATTGATTATTTCAATGATGTACTTAATTAGTTTTAATGAAGTGCTATATAAAAAAGGATTTCAAACTTGCATTTTGTTAAATCTGAAGAAGCGTATGTGATACGCAAAAGCGCTTATTATATTTCAAATAAAGTTCCTTTTTGTTTGATTCCTGGTCCGTGGTGGTCATTTTCCAGTTGTTTTTACCTGGTGCTTCTGTTTTCTTGGGAATACGACTTTTGGACTTGAGCGGTGCTGTTTGTATTCTATATTGATGCTTTTATACATCTTTAGCATTGGCTCTGGTCACACGATGGACATATTGGCTATAGAGTTGGTCCTGAAAATGCTCAGTTAAACCATAAAAGGACTAACATTTTGGATTCACAAGTTAATCCACTACTCAACTTAGAACTGCATCCCTTGGAGGTCCTAAATGACACAGGTACAGTTGAAAATATGAAAGAATTTAATCAACTGAGTAGAGAAATGGAGAATGAACTGTATAAATTGCAGAGGCTAGTTTGGCAAAGAAGGCACATGGAAGCTAGCCTTCATTTCCACATAGTACCGAGAGGCATGCTTGTACTATGTATGCCCACTTACGGAGATAGTCATCCGGAACTGTTGAAAAAAATGGCAGAAACTTAATTTAGAATTGAGTTATAATTATATGAGACTATTAATTGAATATTTTTCCCCAATTGAAGCGGAGTTACAAAGTAAAGTAGAGGCTTTGAATAAAGATCTACGAACCCGCTTCAAGGGGAATACATATGAAAAAAGACTAGATAACATTTACATGCAAGTTATTTCATATAGAGACAAGTTGCAACAAATTAAATATCGCAAATTACAGAGAGAGTATAGAGATTTCACTACAGGACAGGTGTTTGTTTGGTCCAGAGGAGCACATAACAATGAGTATACTACTATTCCCCTTCATAATGAAAATAATGAGCACCAACTGGTCAATGGAGATGTTAATAATCAAACTACTTTCTCTGGTGATATCCCTTTAAATCTTGTTCACAGCATTGCAGAGAACGTTTATAAAGCATCAGACACACCCACCGTCTCTAATCAGCAAGCAACGAACCTGAATACCTCACCTACAATGGCAACACCACCACCTAATCAGCAGGCGTTTGAAGAGGACAATAGAGATATAGTGTTGGGAGCTAAACCAAAGGTTTGGAATAAAAATTTGGAACACTTTTTTCTGTTTCCGATAAAATCAAGAGAAGCTCCAAGAACAAGATCCAGGAGCTGTGGTCGAGTGAAACGGAAGTTCTCGGGCGATTATCAAGGTATGAAAAACAAAACCAAAAACTTAATGAACTAATATTTAACTACTCTGACTATAAACTCAGTCCTTCGGATAGTTCTTTATTAAACAAGGGATTATCCTTCATCCCCTCACAATCTAGCAATTTAAGTGAGTTACTAGTGGACTTGAGACTGTTTGGGTGAGCTATAGCGCTCAAGTTAATGTTTGCTTCTAATCAGAAAAGTATACGAACTACTCAAGAACCTAGGAACAAAAGTTTGTTTGTTCCTCCTTTACCTAAGAATGTGCACAGTTTTATTAAATTATGTGAAAATGATTTTTATGCTGAGTTTGCAAAACTACAACATAAATGTATATTCTACAATTTAACCAGGGAGCAAAAACAGTCACTGCATGATCTAAATAATAATGATAAAATAACAATAAAACCAGCAGACAAGGGGGGAGGTGTGGTATTGATGAATGTTGAAGACTATGATAAGACCATGCTGGAAATGTTAAACGAAGCCAATACATATGTAAATATTGACCGCAATCATCTTTTGAAAGTAATACAAAGGGTCCATGATGATATTTATGACTTGTTAATGTGTGGACAGATATCTAAAGACTTGTATAATTATTTTTTGATACAGCATCCTAAGGTCCCTTATATTAAGGGCCTACCCAAAGTACATAAAAATGTTTTGCCTTTACTCATGAGGCCTACTGTAGTAGGTAATGGCTGGGTAACTGAAAAAATTTCAAGTTATATAGATAGTCTACTGGGTCCTTTAGTAAGAAAAATCCCTAGCATTTTGAGAGATAGCTACCAGTTACTTGAACAGTTAGCTGAGTTTAATAATGAAGTGTCTGACTCAAACTATATACTAGTTACCCTTGATGTTAAAAACTTATTTACTTTCATCCCGAATGATTTTGGAATGGAAGCAATAAGAGAAGTCTTGAAATCACATCAAGATGTTAATAAAGATAAACTTATACTCATTACCATGTTATTAGATACTGTACTTCATAATAACATATTTATGTACAGAGATGAGTTATATGCACAACAATGGGGGGTTGCTATGGGCACCCCCTGTGCCAACTCATACGCTAATATGGTTGTTTATTATTGGGAGAATGAATATTTGTTCAGTAGTAAGCTTTTTTCACAAGTGATGTTTTACAAAAGATTTGTAGATTACATACTTCTTTTTTGGAGAGGTACAATAGATGAATTAAGAGTGTTTATTAATGAAATGGAAACTACAACTGAGTTCCTGAGATTCACTTTAGAATACTCACATAATAAGATAAACATTTTAGATGTTACTATAACCAAGAAGGAAGGGGGTAAAGTCTCCACTTCACTTTACAGGAAAGCTTGCTGGAAGAATGCGATTTTACACCATACTAGCATGCATCCGAGGTTTGTTTTCTCGAATATAGTTAAAGGACAATTTACCAGGATAATGAGAATATGTGAGGATATATCAGTTATGCAGGCTGAGTTAGACAATATGCATAAGCTGTTTTTAGATAGGGGCTATAATAGTAACATTTTGGAGCATAATAAAAATTGGTTGACTAAGAAGGAGAAATGTTGTTTAGAACACATAATGCTAGCTATGATAATTTTAACAAGATGGGCTTTGACTCTAGAGTGACTTTTATTACCAGATATACTAATGACAGCAATATGATAGTAAACATAATCAAGAAAAATTGGCATGTCTTAACAATGGATTTTAAAACATCTGAAATAGTAGGATCTACACCTAGTTTCAGCTATAGGAACAGCAAGAACTTGAAGAGGATTCTTTGCAAAGACCATCATTTTGATTCACATGAAGTGAATAAAAATAGATTAGGTACTTATACTTGCAATAGATGCAAGACATGTAGATATATAACTAAAACTCAGATTTTTATTCATCCTAATATGACTTATAGTTTTGAACCAAGGTTTTATGCCAATTGTGGCAGTACGAATTTGATATACCTGGCTACCTGCACATTATATACAGCTTTTTATGTTGGGTTAACATCTAGGAAGCTTAAAGAAAGAATTTATGGTCATTTATATGATATAAGGAAGAATAATCAGAAAAATGCATTATCTAAACATATAACAGAATTTTCTGATCATCAGTTTAGGTTCAGGGTATTACAACTTGTTAAGCAGAATAAAAGAGGGGGTAATAACAAGAATTTTTTAGAAACCACTGAACTTTCATGGATTTTTAGATTAAAGGCCCATATAGAACCTGGCCTTAATCAAGCAGTCAATATTAAACCTATCCTTGATGCAAGGTAATGAAGTTAGAAATTTTAACTAAGTTATTAATATTAATATTTATTTTCCAACAGATGCACCTTGATAAGATATCATATATATATATATATATATATATATATATATATATATATATGGATCACCTTTAAAACCTCGAAACCGCGTTTGCCCGAAACACTAATGACCGAAACGAAAAGACCGAAAACATAAAACGCCGACAACGCAAAACACCGAAAACCATTACACCAACACAGTACACTACATAACACATGCACTATCCCTAACCCAAACCCTAACCCTAAGGTCCGACACTACCGCACACTTACCCTACCTGCACCCTAACCCTAACTCACTTAACCCACCCCTAACCCACAGTCCCTCACCATCGCACACACACCCTACCTGCACCCTAACCCTAACTCACTTAACCCACCCCTAACCCACAGTCCCTCACCATCGCACACACACCCTACCTGCACCCTAACCCTAACTCACTTAACCCACCCCTAACCCGCAGTCCCTCACTATCGCACACTTACCTGTCCGCTCCCTAACACTAAATCCCTCACTCGATCGCACACTTACCGAGTCCGTTCTTTTTGGTCATCTGCGTTTTCGGTATTCTCGTCCCGTCGGATTCCGTTTCGGGCAAACGCGATTTCGAGATTTTAAAGGTGACCCATATATATATATATATATATATATATATATATATATATATATATATATACTTCTACATTTTTTATATTTTATATTTCTATCTCTATATACTCTATCATGTTTCCTTGTCTCTAATTTAATTTGATAAAGTAGTACGTTTAATATCACAAAGGAGACACAAAAATGGTTAGTTATATCATGAATTCTAAAAATTCTAGCTTCTGATGATGTACATCTAGAAAAAGGTTACAGGAATTCTGTTATCTTTGTAGATTTATATTTTTATATATGAATTAATATATAGGATCCATCTGAAAATATATTCCAGGACTTTATTTTATCAATATTTAGCTTGGTTATTTTATATTTTAACATGTTATCATTACTATTTTATATGATAGTGATTTTTATGAAGTGTTCCGTATATCACAGATTAAATGCTGAAACATAATGTTTATTTAGACATATGCAATATACAGTGAATGCTTAAAAGAAAAGGCTGAATTAGGGAGAGATGATTTTTGTCTTGATTTTAGACAGGTTTTAATTGGTTAATTGATTGATTATTTTAATGACGTACTTAATTAGTTTTAATGAAGTGCTATATAAAAAAGGATTTAAAACTTGCATTTTGTTAAATCTGAAGAAGCGTATGTGATACGCGAAAGCGCTTATTATATTTCAAATAAAGTTCCTTTTTGTTTGATTCCTGGTCCGTGGTGGTCGTTTTCCAGTTGTTTTTACCTGGTGTTTCTGTTTTCTTGGGAATACGACTTTTGGACTTGAGCGGTGCTGTTTGTATTCTATACTATAATGGTGGGCAAACTCGATATGAAGAGACTATGAGAGGGGCATTGTGGGTAGGTCTTAGCTGAGAGTTTTTGGCTGACATGAGCTTGGTAACGGCCGTGTTGGTTCCAAGGACGGAACCAAAGTCCTAACAGTAATGAATGAATAAAGATCAACAACTCAGATGGAACATTATGGTAAGACATAACTTCTTTTTATTTGAAGATTGATATCCCAAACTGTTGCTGATTATTTTAGTGTCTACGGGGACTTATTCTTATGCTTATTATTGTTGTGTTTATGATTATTTTTCTAATTTATGGACATTAATGATAGTATACAAATGTGATTTAACTGCTCTTAGTACATCATAGTTGGTTTCCAACTACTTAGGACAGCAAATAGCTTTATATTAATATATATTGCTGAAAAACAGTATCATCACTAAGGGCTTTTCATCCAGAAAAAAGGAGGTCATTGTCCCACTGTGCTCATCTCTCATTAGACCCATTATAGAGTACAACGCCCCATTTGGTATGTAACTCACAAGACACCTGCAACAGCTGGAAAGGCCACAGAAATACCTCACTAAAAGAATCACAGGCCTAAAGCAGGCCTAAAGCAGATGCCCTATGCTGACCATCTAAAAAAACTCCAGCTATACTCTGTGGCATGTTGTCTACTCAGAGGCGATCTCTGCTTAACATACAAGGCCATGTCAAACTCTGAGCTGTTGGACATGCTCCACTTAAAGAAATCCAAATCCCTCAGAGCCACACGCTCCAGGGATCTAAACCTTGTCATCACAATGAACAAAACATGCTGGAGGGATATGTTCCTGAGCGAGGGACTCCCCGTACTCTGGAATAGACTGCCCATACATGTCAAGCAGAGCGCCTCCTTGGCCCTCTTCAAAAGGAACTTGACGATTGGGTGGGAGATAGGAAATTCACCCCGAGGATCACGTCAGTGGCCCTGCTAGGCAGGGGTCCAGGGAAGTAAATATTGTGGGAAGAAATATCCAGGGAATTGTTATGGCTAGGCTTGTATAGGCCCTAGGGCCGATAGCCTAGTACCAACCTATGAACCTATTTGACTATTGGAGCAAAGAATTAATCAATACATACTTGTGTTCATACTTACTATTACAAATACTATTTTACATTCTTCATCTGCTAACATATATATTTCTTGCAAGACAGACTTTAATAGTTATGTTTCATATACAAACATATAATGAATAAAAAAAGAATTCTTGAACTTATTTTAATTAAAATTCATCTATAATATCCGGTTTATGTAATCTATAGTTTTGAAAACTAAACGTCTATACAGTAAAGTTCTATGTTATTAACTATTATTATTTAATACTAGTTAACATGTTAATAGTTTTATAAATATTTAATCTAAGATAAGTTTATTTCTATACATAGAAGTGGTAATTTCACTTAAAAGCTATACTTTTAATTATGAATGAATTTATAATTAGGCAGTTCCTGATTGAAACTTGCTGCTAGTTAGAATGTTAATTTGAGTGATTGATATCAGTCAAATTAGGAGTTTGTAACTCCAGAAGGATTTTCGGTGTTTTTTTTTTTTTTTATTTTTTTTTTTTTTGTTAATAGATTCTGCTACAATTCTCTGACAACAACGTTTTGATGTTCACTAAAATTTGCATAGCTGAAAGCTATTTAAACATATCTCTTGTTATACTTCTTTTTTATACTTCATGTACAATAAACAGTTGTATTCCTTACATCTATCTATTATTTTCCTGTAGACAAAAAATTAATAAAAGCCACAGTCAACATGCATTATTACATAAATAAATTATGTCATGACTTCTTTACATTGTATTTCACTTAACATTAATGGTCTAAATAATCTTAATATGAGAAGATCTTTAAATAAATATCTCAAATTACAAAACTCGCAATTAATATTTTTTCAAGAAACTCATTTGATATCAAATAATATTTCTAAACTAGACTCTAATTTTTTTTCTATTCTGGTTAGCTCTGAGCATTCCCAAAAAAGAGGTGTGCAATACTATGGAATAATAATCTACCTATGCCTAAAATAATAGACACATAACAAGATAACAAAGGTATGGTAGCTTCAGTTATTATACAGTTTAACAACACAACATTCACTTTATTCAATATATACTGGATTCTTGGCTTTGGATTTAATTCAGCACAGCAACATATAGATCACATTACACATTTTTCTAAAGGCAATATTATATTAGCTGGTGACTTTAACTGTATTTTTGATAGAAAAGATTCTACCTCTATTGGTAAAAGAAGGATCTCGACTATGGCCAGGCTACTGAAAGAATTTTCTGACTCTTTTTTGTTAAAGGACATTAACAACTATGCAGACTCTAAATCACTTTTCTATACATTTTATTCACACAGATATAAATCATACTCAAGGATAGATAGAGTTTTATTTCCAATAATTTAGAAAATTCTTTAGTTAATGCAAATGTGATTACAGGTCCGCTTTCTGTTCATAATTCCATAACCTTTGATATATATATATATATATATATATATATATATATATATATATATATACATATATTAATTCAATGTCCAATGTTCAGATAAAAAGGATCTCAGCATATATCACTAAATTAAACAATTTTAATACCTTCATTTCTACAGAAGTTTCTAACTTTATAGAACTTAACACTATTAATGATACTTCTGAAATTTTCATTTGGGATGCAATAAAGTCCTATCTATATGGTAGAATAATTCATAGATACAAAAGAAAATAATTTCATGGGATAAAGAACTAAAAGAGATACAATCTAATCTTGATATACTGAATCTTGATGTTTCAAAAACAAAGGAGACAAAGCTAAAATAAAAGAAATAAAATCTTTAAATAAGCATCTTGAGATATTAAGTCATAAAACTATGATTAGCTTAGAGAAATTCAAATGTATTACTTTCTCAATAAATCCTAGATTCATGAATATTCTAGCCAATAAAACTAAAAGATTGAATAAATTCAGTCACATCAATGAACTTTATTCACCACAAAAAAAGAAAATCTGCTCTGGTTTACATAATATATTAAATGAATTTAGAGAATTTTTTTCAAACTATATCAATCCTCTGAGTTAATAAACCCTAAAAAAAGATATTCAGGCATTTATTAATAAAAAATCAACAAAAAAGTTAACAGAAGAGCAAGTTAAAATACTAGATGGCCAAATTACTTTTAAAGATATTCAACTGCAAATTAATAAACTTAAACAAAATAAAGCTCCAGGCAATGATGGCATCATTCCAGAAATATACAAAATTTTACCTATTACAGCTCTCACAATGTTACATTCTGTTTTCAACATAGTACAAAATAAAAATACTATCCCACCGTCGTGGAAATATACCTTTATTACTCCTATTCTAAAATAGAGATCCCACTACAAATAATTCATATAGACCCATTTCCTTGTCAAATACGGACTACAAAATATTTATGTCTATATATGCAAATATGCATAAAAACTTCCTTTCTAAATTAGTGGAAGCGGACCAAATAGGCATTATAATAAATAGATCTTCTTATGACAACATTAAAATAATAATAACCTTAATCGAATCAGTAAAGAACTCAAAAAATAATCTAACTATAGTTAGTTTAGATATAAATTGTGCTTTTGACACAATTAATTGGGAGTATTTATTTATTCTTTTAGAGGAACTTAATTTTTCAAAATATTTTACAAATCTTATAACTCACTTATACAGTGGTTGTTAAGCATATATTAAAATAGGTCCTAATATCTCTCAGTTCATACCAATTAAAAAAGGTACTAAACAAGGCTGTCCATTATCTCCCCTTTTATTTACTTTAATTATGGAACCCTGGGCAAATTTGATAAGGGACAACAGTAACATTAAAGGATACAAGGTGGGTTTTAATGAAACATCAAAAATTCAAATGTTTGCAGATGATATATTAATTACATTGGGTGGCAAGAATCCATCTCTACAAGATTTATTCAATAACATGGATAATTTTCAAAAAAAACTCAGGCTTTAAATTTAATCATAATAAAACACAAATCCTTTTAGTTGGTCCAAAAAAATTTTAATATACAAGATAATTTTAAAAAATATATAGCGCAATCCCAACAAGTAACATATTTAGGTATAGTTATTACTAACAACATAAAAGATACTCTAAAATTGAATTTCAATAAAAGTATTGAAAACATAGACAATTTAATAAACAGATGGTCAAAAATAAGATTCTCGATGGATAAGAAATTGTCAGTTATAAAGATGGTATTATTTCCTAAAATCTTATATATAATTCAGTCTATAGCTATACCCCCTTTATATTCAATAATTAAAAAGTTTAATATAATGATTAAAAAATTCCTTTGGCATCCAATTAAACCTAGAATTGCATTATCATACCATATGTATAGTTGGGAAAATGGAGGTATTGCACTACCTAATTTAGAATTTTACTCAATCTCTTCAGTAATTAAATCAATATCTTACCTTATGGACAGAAAGTATTCAGCAAAATGTAAAGAGTATATTCTAATTTTATCTCAAAATCCAAAAGTAATAATGATATATATATGTTAGGAGATTGAAAGAATTTTTATCTTACTGTCATACCCAGACATTTAAAATCTAACTACATAACTCTAATCTTAAAATCCTTTAAAAATGTTATCCTTTGATTTAAAATATATGAAAGTTGGATATTCCTTATTTACCCCATAGCCTATAAACAAAGGGATAATTTTTGCTACAGATTACCATAACATGTCACTATTCAAACAAAAGCATCTGACAGCTTGGCATCAAATGATGAATAGTCATGGGTTAAAATCAGTTAATACTCTTGTAGAAGAGAATAATTTTGATTCAACGGTATGGCTAGATTTATAAGAAGCTAGGAAATATATCAAGGATAAACTTGATCTAATCCGCACTTCATCTAAGACTTCAATCCCTAAACTTATACAGTATTTAATTGTTTTCACTCAGCAGAACAATTCAATTAAAATTAGTCTTTCACATATATACAGAACAATAAAGTCAGATTTGGATATATACACAGATAATTATTGGAAAAATTTCTCTGTCACTAATAATTGTAATCCTACAGATAAAAGATAAATTAAATATTCTTCACTCAGCTGGTAAAACTACATCCTCACTCAAATGGAGAATATTTACCTGGAGATTTTTAAATAGATCATTTCTCACTCCATACAATATTAATAAGATAACTAAAGATAATGTTTTATGTTGGAGATGTAAAAAGGTTGTAAATGCAGACTGGACACATATATTTTATGATTGCTTATTCTTAAAGAAATTTTGGGAAGATATTATGAATTCCTACAAGCAATCATTACTGATAATTTTTCACTCACCAAATCATTAGTGTTATTTAACACCCCAATTCCAAATTGTGTAAAACCCAGTAAATATTCCATTCTATTGTCTGTTCTATCCATTGCCAGGAAAGAAATCACAAAAAATTGGAAATATTTACATATCCCCTCTTTTCAAAATTTTAAAGATCTTCTCGAGGATGTATCTAAACTAGAACTGTGGACAATTAAATGTAGATCTTCAAGGGATACAACAATATGCAATCATTGGACAAGTATAAATGAATTTTTAGTAAAACAATAAGTTGAATATAAAAACAAACCTTATTTTTAGCTTAATGGTATTATCTAATGCTTGTACGGTGAACATCTTTGTATATAGTTTGTTATATTTGGTCTTTATATCGATGTTCTCTTGTTTTTTTATCTAATGTACCTTAAAATCTATTAAATTATTCTTATAATAGTTGTTTACTTCAGCAATGATTTCAATAAAAATTTTATTCGGAAAAAAAAAGCCTCTGCTGAGGGAAGATGAGATCGATAAATGAAAGCGACATGCATCCTTAGGTTTCAAACTCTCTCCGAGTTCAGAAAAACTTTTGTCTGTAATGTATCTATCCATGCTCCTATGTATTCTATAACCTGGACAGGGTTCAGAAGAGATTTGGCTGTGTTGACTGTAATCCCTAGATGGTGTGCAAGACGTAGGAAATAGTCTCTGGTCTGACAAGGTAGATGCTTGGTGGGAGCAGTAAGGAGCCAATCGTCCAGGTAAGGGTAGACCTGAATCCCCTGAAGCCTCAGGTGAGCCACTACTACTGCCATCATTTTGGTGAACACCCTGGGGGCTGTGGTGAGTCCAAAGGGTAGGGCTCAAAACTGATAATGATTGGCTCCTAGCCAGAAGCGGAGAAACCTCCTAGAGCTTCTGTGTATCTTTATGTGATAGTACGCATCCTGAAGGTCAAACGAGCACATCCAGTCACTCTCTTACAGGTATGGCAGGATGGACTGTAAAGTGACCATCCGGAACTTCTCTTTGGCAACTGACAGGTTCATAGTAGACAGGTCCAGAATGGGCGTTAAGTCCCCCATCTTTTTTAGCACCAAAAAGAACCTGGAGTAAAAGCCCAATCTGGACTGATCTAGGGGGATGGGTTTGATGGCTCGTTTCTTTAGCAGCTTGGAAACCTCTAGTGCTGCTGCTTCCCTTTGCATGGGTGGTATGTCTGGGGAGGTGATGGGAAGGGGTAGGGAGAACCATAAACGGGACTGAATAGCCTCTGGAAATTATCTGAAGCACCCAATGGTCTGATGACATGGACTCCCATGCCATCAGGTGCAACGACAGGTGACCCCCCGAATGCCTCCAGAGCAGTTGGGCAACCCCTCAGGGTTGCTGCAAGGGCCTGTCCAAGAACGGTTCTCAAGACCCAAAATTCCTCGGACCCCCTCTGCCTCTGGGCCAGTATCTGTCCTGTCCCCCTCTGCCTCTAGGGGAAGAAGGGCCCTGAGTGTCTCGGGAATATTGAGACTTCCGGAACCACATCTTCTTTTGCCCTCAGTGATTCCGGGAAAAAGATTTTTGAGGGTTTGAGAAGTGGATTCCAATGGCAGACAGTGTCTTCCTGTCTTTCCTACTTTGGACCAAGGTGTCACAGATGGTCTTACCAAAGAGGGAAGAACCCTCATACAGGGCATTCGCAAAAGACACCTTAAAGGGTTCTGTGAACTGATACAACCTGAGCCAGGCATGATGCCTCATGGAAAGACTAGACCTAGCTGCCCTAGCCACTCCTTTGGTCGTGTGCGACAGGAGTCGTATGGACATATTAGAAACCGTTGTCAAGGTAGCCATCCTCGCGGAGAATGTACACTTGTCCTCCTGCAACATGGACTTTGGGGGTGACTCAACCAGTTCCTTAACCAGGTCACACTGTGGTCAAGTAACATGGGACAGATAGTTCTAATAGAAAAGGTTGATGATGCATAAACCCGCTTCCCTAGACGATCCATCATCCTAGACTCACAGTCAGGAGGGTGGACCGAGGAACTCTCCTGGGCTAGTTTCTTCTTGGTGGTGGCTGCTACCACCATAGTGTCTACCGGGGACCCTTTATTCCAAGCAGGTCTGTCCACAGGGGGGCTTAAGACTTTATCCTGGAGTTTTGGGATTGGTTCCACAGTTTCCAGTTCCATCAAAGCCTACAAGGCGACCAAATCCCCTAATGGATCCATGGGGGGGGGCCAGGAAATAGATGGGCCTGTGCAGAAAGCCTCAAGGAACACCGATTCGTCCGAGGAAGGTTTTGGGGTGGACCAACCTCCCCGCTGGCGCAAAATTTCCATGATGTCTCTAAAGGAGACATCCTTGGGAGGTGATCTGGGGGAACCTTCCCCATCATCCAAATCAGTGTCCTCAGTTAGGGACTCTGGAGAGGAGTCCAGGTGCCTCCTCTTGCATGTATGCTTGAGAGGAACCTCTCCAGTGGGGCTCTCCAGAGGGGGCTCTTAAACCACAAGTTCTTCCTCAAGGGAAACAGCCTGGGGCTCCTCGAGCACAGGCTGTCCCCATGGTAAAATGATGGGAGTCACACCAAAAACAGAGGGAGGTGGGGTGGAGTCTGAAAATATAGTCAGGGGCCTCAACCCATTGGAGAGGACCCTTTCCACCACATCAAATGCCGAAGGAGAGTGAGCTTCCTGGGACACTATTAAGGGAGCCGCTCTCCCCAGATCCGACGCTGGGATTGGAGCCGGGCCTGAAGTAGACGGAATTATAACAGGCGGCATCGAAGTAGTAACTTGAATCATGAACATCCTAAAGTGCTGTTTACCTATGCTAGTAATATTTATGACTTTTGTGATATCATTAGGAAAAACTCACCTATACTACTAACAGATGAAGCCACCACTGAAGTGGTTGGGTCTAATCAAGAGTTTTATTTTTAGAAATAACAAGAATTTGAAAAGGATGCTATGTTACGGCCCTAAGGTTGCAGTGACTGATCCTTTGCCAAGAAAAGGAACTTTGCCTTGTGGTAAATGCAAAGCATGTACTTCTATAGTCAGAAATCAAGTGTTTATTCACCCCATTACCAAGACAGAATTTGTCCCTAGGTTGTCTGCCTCATGCAATAGTAATTGTCTGGTCTATTTAGCAACTTGCACGGAGTGCCAAAGTTTTTATGTGGGCAAGACAATGCGTAAGTATATGGAAAGGATTTTGGAACATGTTGGGAATATTAGAAACAAAGTCCTTACAAATGCTTTGGCAGTACATATGGCTAAAACAGGGCATAACGTCTTCCATTTTGGAGTTTTACAATTGGTTAAACCTGGTATGAGAAGAGTTAATGTGAATAATTACTTGGAGAATTTGGAAGTGAAATGGATTATAGCAGTGCAAGCACATAAAGTTCCAGGGCGTAATGCTAGTTTTCCTTTAAGGCCAGCTTTAATTAGTAGAAGGTGAACTTGATTTCTTAATTATATGTGATTTTAACTTGTATAAGTGTTTTACTTTGAGTTGCTTTTTATATGGATCTGATGAAGTGGTAACCCCGCGAAAGCGCTCATCTTTTTGTAATAAAGAAGTGTTCTAGGATGTTTTTTGGCTTTTTCTCAGCTTTGTTGGTGTGCTCACATCTTCTTTTTAAGCCTGGACTTTTGTTGCTTGAGAGCCACCTTTGGCAGGAGTGTGTACAGTTTATTTCATTTTGTAAGGAGATATAGGTGTAAAGAAGGAAAGCAAGCTCCACCCCTCCAGAGGGAGAGGGGGCTGGAAAGACTCCCATCTGAATTTGTGTGTGAATAAATTTCTGCATCTTTTTTTCCATGTCAGCTTCTGAGAGACTGTGGGTGGACCGCGACAAAGGCACAGACTCTGACCTGACGGATCAGAGAACCGAAGCCCTAGAAGATGGCCTGGGCTCCTCTGGCTCTGGAGAAAACCTAGGAGATCGGAGCCAAGAAGAGTCAGGTCGTGCCTAGTCTGACGTTTGGGGGGATGCCCAGTCAGAGCCAAAAGGTCCGGGGGCCTCTTCCTCTTATCGCTCTTGTGCTCTCTCGCCTTCTCTCTGCCCTTTCTATCTGTCCTTCCACAGGCCTAGAGGCAGGAGGATGAGTCCTAGCCTGGGAGGGAGGAGAAGCAAGGGCAGGAGCTGAATGAGAGGTGGTCACAGCCGTGACCAAAGCAGTACTGGAGGCAGCCACCTCCATAGAAGGGAGAAAGCCTTTCATCATAAGTTTAGCCCTACAGTCCTTAAGAGCTCGCAGGTTAAAATCCATTCAAATACTGCACTCCATAGACAGATGGGCAGCACCCAAACAAAAAACACAGAAAGTGTGGCCGTTGGCAGGCAATAGTTTGTGGCCACACTCTGTTCATCTTTTAAACACTTGCTTTGGTTGATCAGCCATTTCAAGAAATTACCAAAGACACTCTCCACCCGCCACGCACGCAGAACACAAGCACACAGAAAGCTGGGGGGGGGGCAGGGGGGAAAGTCATATTACTACAGAACAACTAAAACTATAGAAAACTACCTACACTCGACGTACCAGTGAGGGGGGAGGAATGGAGGAGACCTACACTACCAGCAGACACACTGAAAACCAAAAAACAGGGGACTCAGACACTTCAAAAATCTACTCACAACCTGCAGCTCAAGGATCTCTATGCATTGCGAAGCCGTGGCAAACGAGATCTGAAGGTTGGAAGGTAGTGTAGGTGTATTATGGGTAGGGGAGGAGCTTGGAGCTCAGAGCAGATGCTTGTGAAGTTGCCGGCTCGGATCCAATATGGATCTGGTACCCACAGGTTGAAGATCAAATGAAGTAAACTACTTCAGATTTACAGTTTTGTAAGTAAACTTAGCAAAACAGTAGATGTTCAAATGATCACTGCTGCAGTAACCTTAGCTATATGGATTATATCCAGCCCAAGGATATAACACCCAGCCAGCTTCCAAAGCTTCAGGGCACCATCCATGGACCAAAACTGTCAGGCAGTATGCAAAACCCCTTTCAAAAACATATTGTTATAACAATGCATTGAAGGAGGAGGATCCATGAGTTAACATGCCAAAAAAGTTATATACTCACCGTAATGTTCCATCTGTGTTGTCCATTTTCATTCTTCCTCAACAAATGGGTTCGGATCCAACCCACAAATCCAACGCAACCTCTTTTTCCAGCTCATGAAACACTGAAACTCTCAAGCTCCTGTTTTACCCATAGTGCACTAGTCCCCTACCCTACATCAGATCTTGTTTGGTGACCTTTAAGCTTATATAATATTTAACAAATAAAAAGAGATGAAATAACAGTATCTGAAGCTCAAATAAAGGAACATTGGTTCCTTTAGCATCCTCAAATCCATCAAATTGGTAGGAGTTTGGAGGGAGGGGAGTTGAAGAAAAAGAAAATGGACAACACAGATCGAATGTTCTAGTGAGTACATAACTTTTTTTTATCTGATGTTGTCATTTTCATTCATTCCTCAACTTGGGACAGATTCCCCAGCTACCTAAATCCCAGGAGGACCCTAAGGAAGGATATTCCTGAGCATGGCTGAGCCGGAGACTGCTCTTCCTTCCCCTAGAGACCACATCTAATTTCTAATGAGCAATAAAGGTATGAAGATTAACCCAAGTTGCAGCTGCACAGATATCCAAAGAAGTTCTAAATACAAAGGCTGAAAAAGTTGCCATTGACCTGGTGGAATGAGCTTTTAGATGTTTTGGCAAAGATAAACCCAATTATTTGTAAACAAAGGAAATACAATCAGTTAACCATTTGGTTAAAGTCACTTTAGTAACTGGTTTGCCCAATTTTTGAATCTGAAAAGGAGACAAATAATTGATCTGATTTCCTGAAAATGTTTGTCCTTTGTAGTACAAGATTGGATACAATATGATCAGGAAGCCAATAAACAACTTGTGGATAGGAGATACTACCTACATCTGACATATAATCCCACCCCAACTTTAAGAAGGAGATAGACACTTTTTTATCCATAGCAATGGAAGAAGGTATTATTACTGATACTACTAGGAAACATCCGATGATATCAGACCTTAACAACCAGTATATATATTTCCTACTGAAAATTCACAAAAACCTTCGTAACCCTCCAGGAAGACCTATAGTATCCGGAAAGGGCTTCCTTACGGAACCGTTGTCTTAATATCTTATGAAGTTTATAAAACCATTGCTCAAATGGGTAAGGACCCGGCTCAAGGATACTACAGAATTTATTTAGGTCATCTCTGAAATGCAATTGGAGGCAGGTTGGTTACTCTGTACTTTAGATGTTAAAGCCCTATATACTAATATTCCACACTGGGCTGGTATTGAAGCATTAGAATATTGGCTATATAGATCAGGGTTATACCAACCTGGCTTCAACACTCTTCTCATCTGTCTTACCGAGCATGTACTTACCAAAAATGTCTTTTTTTATCAAGACAAATGCTATTTACAGATTCAAGGTACAGCAATGGGGGTATCGTTTGCCTCCATATATGCTGACCTATTCATGGCATATATTGAGGAGCAAATCATATATGACAGCTCCCATATACTGTACATAGAGGAAATAGACATTTGGAAAAGATATTTGGATGATTGCTGGATGGTATGGAGATCGGATGTGGAACATCTTAATGAATTTGTTAAGTTATTTGAATGAAAATAAATGGGGAATTGAGTTTATGGTAAACCAGGACAAGGAATGGATAACTCTTCTGGATGTTATGGTTATCAAAGCTCCTGATAATACCTTGATTACAGAGGTTTACTATAAATTCCCTAAATATAATTCCCTTCTCCATGGCACCAGCTATCATCCTCCACATATCTGTAAAAACATTCCAAAGTCAAAATACATGAGGATCAAACGTATATGCTCAGATAGTGATACATATAAGCACATTTCAGGGATGACCTCACCATCAGATTTAAAGATAGGGGTTACAAAGCAGGTTATGTCTACCAAGCTAAAAATAAGGTAGATAATATCAAGAGAGAAAATCTCCTTCAATATGCAAGCCAGGTAGATAGACAAGAATGTACCTTATGGTTTGTTATGACCTTCAGTAGGAACACTGGGGCATTAAAGGACAGTGTGCAGCGTAATTGGAATATTCTAATGGCGGAAAGTAAACTCTATGGATTAATAGGGAGCAGATGCCAATTCTCCTTTAGAAAAGGAAAAAAATTGGCATCTCACTTTAATCACTATAAGTAAGGGCCCTACAAGGAAAAAGAAAGTTTACAATGTATACTTGAGGGACAGATTGCTACAGGCTGCTTTCCCTGTGGCCACTACACATATTGTCCCAGAATGTTAAAAATAAAAAATTTCAGTAGTAAGAATACAAGTCAGGTATATGATATTGCCTTTTTTGCAAATTGCAACTCAGATTGGGTTATATACCTTCCAGTCTGCAAATGTTCTGCCTTTTACATAGCTCAGACTTCTAGACCAGTAAAGTATAGGATATCAGAACATTTCACTGACATTAAACATCAATGAAATACCAACGCACTATATAAACATACTTTGCTACACAAAAATGCATCATTTAATTTTATTATAATTGATCGGATCCTAGGTATTAAATCCAATAAATCAGGCTGGCATGAATTACTAAACACAAAAGAAAAGAAATGGATAATTAAATTAGGAGGGCTATTTGCACCTGGTTTAAATAAGCATCTTTAATTAGTCACACAGAGTATTTAATGGATGAAATGATTGTATTTTATCAAACTGATGAAGGCTATGTAGTATACTAGCCGAAACTGGTCTCTTTGCTTATTCTTAAATACACCCTTTATATGTATATGTGTATATAAAAATAAATCATAGCTGCTGCCATGGTCTGCTGGTCGGGTTTTCAGTTTGCTCAAAGACTGTAATACCAAATTCAAATGCTGTGGGGGAGTGGGATCTTTAAAAGGGGATCTAAAAAAAAGATTCCTCTTATAAAGGCCTTTCAAAGTTTGGAAGAAGCTAAAGAAGAATTAATTATTTACTCCACGGTGAAAATTAGAAATGCCAGATAGTTGTACTTTAATAGTTAAAACTTAAAAAACAATGACCAGGTAGCAAACAGCTCAATTGGAACTTTTTTAAAAGGTCAAGCGCTTTTGTCTATTTTATTGCATAGACATCTTCAGAACCATACAAAAACTTAAGATCTAAATTAATGAGAAGTTGTTCCATGTTAGTTGTCTTCTTCTCGCCTTCTTTCTTGCTGGATGGGTTCAGAGCCGATCCTCAGCTCCGACTCGGCCAATACTAAAGCTCAAGAGCTATTTTTACCGGCTCGAGGCTCCCCTATATCCCACAATGCTAGGCGGTAAATACCCAGATCTCGTTTGATAGCTAAAAGTATAGCAGTGCTGGTCTCCTAGAGACAGAGAAAAATGAAATCCACCTCTATAGAAACTACCCGTAGAACTATCAATCAGGGCAATAGAGGTGGTTGACTCTGTGGAAGATAAAAGATCCCAAGGATCCTCTTGGCCTGTCCAGGCTAGGGGGATGGAGGGTGGGACGCAAGAAAGAAGGCGAGAAGAAGACAACTAACATGGAACGTTATGATAGGTACATAACTTCTCAATGCTAAGTTGTCAATCTCACCTTCATTCTTGCTGGATGGGACCGCGTCCCTAGCACCCTTATCCTGGGTGGCTCATCGGAACAGACTCTTGAGGATGGTGGAACCAAAGTTAGCCCGGTTTCTGGAGGCCATATCCAATTTATAATGTGAGATAAAGGTATGAGGAGAAGCCCATGTAGCTGCTTGACAGATGGAATCTATGGGCAGTCTGTCTTGAAAGGCTACTGACGTTGCTAACGCCCTGGTTGAATGAGCTCTAGGTCGTGATGGTAGCTTTTGGTGTCTGAGTTCATAAATGAAGGAAATTACAGAGGCCAGCCATCTCAAAAGGGACACTTTGGAAACTGGAAGGCCCATCTTCCCTTCTGCATAAGATAGGAATAGCTGGTTAGACTTCCTAAACTGTTTAGTCTTATCCAAATAATAAAGAAGCTGGCGATGAACATCTAGGAAATGTAATTAGAAGTTATGTACCTACCATA
The DNA here is from genome assembly GCF_019279795.1 of Protopterus annectens. Taxonomy (NCBI): domain Eukaryota; kingdom Metazoa; phylum Chordata; order Ceratodontiformes; family Protopteridae; genus Protopterus; species Protopterus annectens. The sequence goes on from NC_056725.1 coordinate 1,719,701,975, forward strand.
ACGTTCCATGTTAGTTGTCTTCTCTCGCCTTCTTTCTTGCTGGATGGATGGGTTCGGAGCCGATCCTCGGCTCCGACTCAGCACTTGCTAAGCTCGAGAGTCACTTTTACCAGCTCGAGGCAGCCCCATATCCCATGATGCAAGGCGGTAATTACCCAGATCTCGTTTGGTATCTAGAGGAAAAACTGCCTATGAACTTTCCACCAAGGAAAGAGGAACAAACTAACCTAAGAAGGCTGTAAGGGGAAAACAGGTAATTAAGTTCCAGAACTAACTGGTGTCCAAGGAAGAACAATCTTCCAGAGAAATAGGAAGTTCAAGGTCTGTCCAGGCTAGGGGGACAGGAGGGAGGGACGCAAGAAAGAAGGCGAGAGAAGACAACTAACACGGAACGTTATGGTAGGTACATAACTTCTAAATGTTAAGTTGTCAAGCTCGCCTTCATTCTTGCTGGATGGGACCGTGTCCCTAGCACCTCTATCCTGGGTGGCTCAATGGAACAGACTCTTGAGAACTGTGGAACCAAAGCTTGCCCTGTCCCTGGAGGCCAAATCCAATTTGTAATGAGAAATGAAGGTATGAGGAGTGGCCCAAGTGGCTGCTGCACAAATAGTATCTAAGGGTAGCCTAGCTTGAAAAGCTGTAGATGTGGCTAGACCTCTTGTAGAATGTGCTTTAGGCTTTGAGCTCAGTTGTTTGCCCCTAAGTTGATAAATGTCAGAAATGGTGGAAGACAGCCATCTGGATAAGGTCACTTTAGAAACAGGGAGACCTTTTTTATTTTCAGCATAAGAAAGGAAGAGCTGATCGGACTTCCTAAATTGCTTCGTTCTGTCCAAGTAATATCTGAGTTGGTGATGAACATCTAGGTAATGAAATTTTTGTTCCGCCCTGTTAGAATGACTGGGAAAAAATACAGGAAGATCAATGGATTGGTTTAAATTTGTCTTAGAAGTAACCTTGGGCAAAAAGGATGGATTGGTTCTTAAGGATACTCTGTCCTTGTGGAAGACCAAGTAAGGAGGACGAACACAGAGGGCATGAAGTTCAGACACTCTTCTAGCTGAGGTAATCGTGACTAGAAAAAGTGTCTTCCAAGAAAGAAACCTTAATGAACATGAAGCAGCCGGTTCGAAAGGGGGAAGTATCAAGGATGTCAGCACTAAATTTAGGTCCCACTGTGGTGGAGGATCCCTAACAGGGGGCTTAAGAAGCAACACCCCTTTGAGAAAGGCTTTACAAAGTTTGTGGGACATAATGTTTTGGTCTGAAAATCTGACATGGAAATTCGAGATTGCTGCCAAATGGACTTTAACTGTGGAAGAAGAACCTGCGTGAAAAAATTCCGCTAGAAAGTCCAAGACTGACTGAATAGGGGCAGTAAAAGGGTCTATGTTCTTAGATTTTGCCCAAAAGGAGAAACGTTTCCATTTGCTAGAGTAAATCCTCCTGGTAGAGGACTTAAGAGAAGCTACTATGATATCTCTAACGGGGTTAGAGATCATAGGAAGCCTGACTAAGGATGGAAGTGGAGCAACCAAGCTGTGAGGTTGAGGGAACGAATGGACCGGTGCCGTTGACCCAACTGGTGGGTCAGAAGATCTGGAACTGGGTCCAGATGCCAAGGCTGCACCAAGAGATGGCGATGAAGGAACGGGAACCAAATTTGTCGAGGCCAGTAAGGGGCAATGAGAATCATTTTGGCTCTCAAGACGGTAGCTTTCTGGAGTACTTGAGGTATTAACGGAAAGGGGGGAAAAGCATAAAAAAGTCCCCGGGGCCAATCCTGGGTAACAGCGTCCCTGGGGGGGTGGCCCAGAAGTGGAAAGAGAGAGAAGAAGTCTGGGCATTTGCTGTTTTGGGGTGTAGCAAAAAGGTCGCAGCATGGGCGGCCCCACTTCTGAAAAATCTCTTCCACTATAGGTTGTTTGAGAGACCACTCATGAGGCATGAGAATAGCTCTGCTCAATCTGTCCGCTATTATGTTGGTTTTCCCGGGGATGTGCATTGCTACCAGAAACCGATGAGAGGAGATCGCCCATTGCCAAAGTCTGAGAGCTTCTCAACACAAGGGATAGGACTTGGTCCCGCCCTGCTTGTTGATGTACCACACCACGGACATGTTGTCTATGTGAACTGCAATAGTTCCTAAGGGAAGAAAGTCGTTGAGGGCTTGCAACGTTAAAAGCACTGCTCTCATCTCCAGGACATTTATGTGCAGGTGGTATTCGAACGGTTGCCACGTGCCATGAACCATCCTTCCCTGATAATGCCCCCCCCACCCGATCAGGGAGGCATCCGAAGTGACCGTGGCTACCAGGGCCGGGGAGACAAATGGTCTGCCTTGATGGACTAGAGGAGAAGAAGTCCACCAGGATAGATGGTTCTTGCAGGTCTGTGTCACCAGGATCTTGTGACGCATGGGAAGCTGTTGGAAGGACCATTGGGTAAACAACATCCATTGCAGGAGACGCATGTAAAAGCGGGCCAGAGGAAGAAGTGTGATGGCAGCTGCCATGAGGCCCAACACTTTCAGGACCAACCTGGCTTGTACCTTTTTGCTGGATAGGATGATCCGAACATGGTTTTGGATATCTAGGATTCTTTGACTTGTTAGGTTTGCTGACATCCGAGTAGTGTCTAGATCTGCGCCTATAAAGGTAATAGATTGGCAGGGCGATAAGGAAGACTTTTCAAAGTTGACCGAAATTCCTAACTGACCGCAGAGACGTAGAGTGTAATCTCTGGCTTGGAGAAGTTGATGCCTGGTGGTGGCTGAGTGGAGCCAGTCATCGAGATACGGAAACACCTGGAATCCTTGATGTCTCAGGTGAGCAGTGACCGCTGCCATGCATTTGGTGAACACTCTGGGGGCTGTAGTGAGACCAAAGGGCAGGGCTCTGAATTGAAAATGACTGGTCCCCAGCCGAAAGCGGAGAAACCTTCTGGAGCGTCTGTGGATTTTTATATGATAGTATGCATCTTGAAGGTCTATGGAGCACATCCAGTTGTTTTTGCCCAGAAAGGGCAAAATCGATTGAAGTGTATCCATCCGAAATCTTGCCTTTTTGACAGACTTGTTTAGCCTGCTGAGGTCTAATATTGGTCTCCAATCTCCCGTCTTTTTGGGGACCAAAAAGAACCTTGAGTAGATTCCGGATTCTAAATGATCTGTTGGAACAGGCTGGATGGCCCTTTTCTCTAGAAGCTTTGAAACCTCTAGCTTTGCAATTTCCCTTAGACTGGGTGGAACGTCTGGAAGGGATCCTTTTTGAGGGAAGGGGCTTTTCTCGAAAGGTATTTTGTAACCCTCGGATATGATCGACTGTACCCATTTGTCTTGAGAGAGGGAAAGCCAGGCTTCTGGATACAGTGATAATCTTCCCCCGACTGCCTTCAAGGGTGGGCAGTCGGGCAACACCTCAGGGATGTTGGAAAGGCTTGTCAGAGAGAGGCTCTCTGCTGCCTTGGTTCTGCGGACCCCCTCTGCCCCTAGGGCGGTGTCTGTTGTTATTACCCCCTCTGCCTCTGGGGGTAAACTGACCACGTGCGTCAGGCATGACTCCCTGAGATTTTCGGAACCACATTTTCTCTCCCTTCTGACCTTTGGGGTAAGGTCTAGAAGGGGTGGAGAAACGGACTCCTACGACAGAAAGAGACTTGCCGTCTTGCTCGCACCTGGTCAAAGTGTCCTTCACCTGAGGGCCAAACAATGTTGTCCCATCAAAGGGAGAGTTTGTGAAGGACGCCTTAAAGGGGTCTGCAAAATTACAGAGCGGCATCCAGGACTGACGTCTGAGAGCCACTCCTGTGCCTGCAGCTCTACTCGCCCCATCGGCTGCATAAGAAATGAGCCGCATGGAGGAGTTGGTTATGGAATTTAGGATTCCCAGCTGAGAGGCAATCTTTTCTTGAGCCCCTGCCACTGACGGATCCTGTACTACTTCACCCAATTCTTTGAGGATGTCTCTTTGAAGTCGGGTGAAGTGACATAAATAATTCAGCGAACGCATAGCGAAGGTCGTTGAGGAAAACATCCGCTTGCCATACCTGTCCATGGTCCTAGACTCCTTGTTAGGAGGATGGACTGGTACGGAAGGATCTGCAAGTTCCTTTTTGGTGGCGGCCGCCACCACCATGGCATCAACCAGGACACCTTTAGTGAGAAACTGTTTTTCAGTGGGGGGCGTGATAAATTTTGAAGGCCTCCTGGGTACTGGTTCCACCGAATCAAGAGATGCCCACGCCTTTCGAGCTATGACCTCCATGAGGGGGTCGAAAGGCGGAGACACCCAGGAGGTGGAGGGTCGAGATCCAAAAGCCTCCAGGTATACCGATTCATCCTCGGAGGGATTAATGGAGGGCCAGTTCCCCCTCTGTTTCAGGAGTTCAAGGATGTCTGAAAAGGAGACATCCTCAGAGGGGGATCTTGGGGACCCCTCCGACTCATCTAAATCGGTATCTGATGTTGTAGACTCAGGGGAGTCTAATTGCTTCCTCTTGCAGGTCATCTTACGCGGGGGTTCCCCTGAAGGATCAGGAGAAACCTCGGAAGAGGAAGTTCTTCCCAATGGGGAAACCTGGGGCGATGGATCTCTGGGTCCGGGAGCAAGAGAGCGGGAAGAGACATCTACAGGCACCATAGAGGGAGGAGCTAAAGGAACCGACTGCTGACTAAGCTCAGGGGCTAGCACACTCCTCATCACCTCGAAGGCTCCCCTCCCAGGAAGGGCCGAGAGACCCCGCTCTGAAGAAACAGGGATCCCTGGCCCCACCGAAAGGGAAGGCTCTGAAGCAGATGTCGGCGCTGAGCTCACCAAGGCCGAAGCTCCGAGAGGGAGAACAGGGTCGGACAAGGGTCCGATGCCACTCGCCCCCTCGGAACCGACCAGGGAAGCCCGATGACCAGATCCCTCTAAGGACGGTCTCAAGGAGGAGATAGGAGTCGAGGACGACGGAGCCGAAAGGTGTGGTATCGGCTCCGAAGCACCAACAGTCACGGTACCAATAATCTCCGGCTCCGAACTCTGTAGGAGAGTCGAAGAAGGAATTTCAGGAGGGTGTGGAAAAGCGGTCATCTCTTGAGATGGGCTATGGAGCATCTGGGCCAGTGCCTGTGATTTTAATAGCCTACTCACCACTCTCTCCAAGTCATGGTCTGAGAGCCTGGAAGACCTTGATGATCGTCTCCAATGGCTCTGCTCCAAAAGCATGGGGGAGGCTGGAGCCGAGTGTATAGACTCCAATGAAGGAGATCTAGACCTCTTTTTCGACGGAGCCATCGGAGCCGAAGAACCTTCGGCTCCAGTTGGAGCCTACAGCTTGTCGGCTCCGAGCGGAGACAGGGACGTTTCGGCTCCAGCCGGAGCCGAAACATGCTTCGAACCTAGGGTGTCGGATCCGGCTAGAGCCGACACAGGTGCCGAAGCCAGGGTATCGGTGCCGATTGGCGCCGGTACTGAAACTTCCAAGAAGGAACGATTGGCTCTGGACGGAGCCGATGTCGACTCTGGCGGAGTCGGAACCAAGACCACAGACTTGGACATCGAAGTCTGGGTCTTGGGTGGCTTAGAGGGCTTCCCGGAGCCGACCTTGGCCGGGGAGCTCTCAGGCTTAAGAAGACCCCTGACGATCAACTTATTTCTACGTTCCTGCAGGACTCTCTGGCTGAAAGAATGACAAATAGCACAGGAGTCCTGCAGGTGTAGGGGTCCCAGGCAATAAATACAAGAAGTGTGACCGTCTGTCAGAGACATCTTCTGACAGCACGAGTCACACTTCTTGAAACCTGAGACCCTAGTGTCTTTGGACATGTCTGAGTCCTAATACACACACACACACACACACACACACACACACACACACACACACACACACACACACACCAATCAGACCAAAAAAATTGACACTAACTAATAAAACTAAGAACAGTGAGACAACAACAACACCCACACACCTAAGGAAATTCCTGACAGGAACTGTGAGGGAGGGTAAGGCCTAAGGCCTAAAACACAGAAAAATATGGATAAGGGGACTGAAGGGGAACGGAAATGGAGCTAAGTGAATAAGGTTAACTAAAAAGCTATAAAGAATAAAATTTTAGGGAACTGGGATATCTAACTCTTCTCAAAAAGAGTAATGAAAATCACTTACCAGGAGCTGGTAAAAAGGATGACCTCATTAGCAAAGCGGCAAACGAGATCTGGGTGATTACCGCCTTGCATCATGGGATATGGGGCTGCCTCGAGCTGGTAAAAGTGACTCTCGAGCTTAGCAAATGCCGAGTCGGAGCCGAGGATCGGCTCCGAACCCATCCATCCAGCAAGAATGACGGCGAGATTGACAACTTAACATCTTTTGTTCTGCCTTGTTGGAATAATCAGGGAAGAAAACTGGAAGGTCAATTGTCTGATTCAGATTCGCCTCAGAAGAAACCTTGGGTAAAAAGGAAGGGTTGGTCCGAAGGGACACCCTGTCTTTGTGGAAAACTAAGTATGGAGGACGACTGCAAAGAGCATGAAGTTCAGATACCCGTATAGCTGATGTTATGGCTATGAGAAAAAGGGTTTTCCATGAAAGCAATTTCAGAGAGCAGGAAGTGGCCGGTTCAAAGGGGGGGGGGGGATCAAGGAGGCTAAAACCAAATTTAAGTCCCACTGAGGTGGGGGGTCTCTAATTGGGGGCTTGAGCAAAAAGATACCTTTTAGAAAGGCTTTGCAAAGTTTATGGGACATGATGCTGGAGTCTGAAAAGCCTACATGGAAATTAGTTATAGCCGCCAATTGTACTCTAATAGCAGACGAAGAAGAACCTGAGTGAAAAAGTTCTGCTAGGAAGTCTAGTATAGACTGGATAGGTGCAGTGAAAGGGTCTATGTTATTAGTTGCTGCCCAGAAGGAAAAACTTTTCCACTTGCTATTGTAAATCCTTCTTTTAGAAGACTTGTGGGAGGCTATAAGGATGTTACGGACCGAATGGGAAATTAAAGGAAGCCTGGCTTGGGTAGGAAGCGGAGCAACCAAGCTGTGAGGTTGAGAGATAGGAGGGAGTGGTGCAGCTGACCCGATTGATGGGTCAAAAGATCTGGCACTGGATCCAGATGCCAAGGCTGCTCCAACAGAAACCGGTGAAGGGACGGAAACCATATCTGATGAGGCCAGTAAGGGGCAATGAGGATCATGTCGACTCTCAATGCGGTAGCTTTCTGAATTACTTGAGAGATCAGTGGAAAGGGGGGAAAGGCATACAGAAGTCCCCGGGGCCAGTCGTGGACTAGAGCGTCCCTGGCGGGTTGACCTGGTAGGGGAAAGAGGGTGAAGAAATCGTGACACTTGCTGTTTTGGGGAGTAGCAAAAAGATCGCAGCAAGGTCGGCCCCATCTCTGAAAAATTTCTTCCAGCACTGACTGTTTAAGAGACCACTCGTGTGGCATGAGTATGGCCCTGCTCAACTTGTCCGCTATCACGTTGGACTTCCCGGGGATGTGCGTTGCTATCAGAAACCGCTGAGATGAGATCGCCCACTGCCAAAGTCTGAGTGCCTCTCGACATAAGGGATAAGACTTGGTTCTGCCCTGTTTGTTGATGTACCATACTACAGACATATTGTCTGTCTGAATTGCAATAGTCCCGGTGGGAAGAGAGTGCTGAAGGGCTTGCAACGCTAAAAGTACTGCTCTCATCTCCAGGACATTTATGTGCAAATGGCTTTCGAAAGGTTGCCATGTGCCCTGGACCGTCCTGCCCTGAGAATGCCCCCCCACCCGATCAGGGAGGCGTCCGTTGTCACCGTGGCAACCGGGGGGGGGGACGAAGGATCTGTCCTGAAGAACTTGAGGGGAGGTCATCCACCAAGATAGATGCTTCTTGCATGATTGGGTCAGCAGAATACTGTGAGACATTGGGAGCTGTTGGAAGGACCACTGAGAAAACATCATCCACTGGAGGATCCGCATGTGAAAGCGGGCTAGGGGAAGAAGTGTAATGGCAGCTGCCATGAGACCTAAAACCTTCAAGATAAACCTGGCTTTGATCCTGTCACACTGAAGAAGAATGTGAACATGTTTGCGGATATCTGATACTCTTTGCTCTGTTAGCTTTGCGGAAAGATAAATTATGTCTAAGGTGGCGCCTATAAAGGTAATAGACTGACAAGGCAACAAGGCAGATTTTTTGAAATTTATGGAAATGCCTAGAGCTCGACAAGTATGAATGGTGTAGTCTCTGGATATGAGAAGTTGACGCCTGGTGGTAGCGGTAAGGAGCCAGTCGTCTAAATATGGAAACACCTGGAATCATTGTCGTCTCAGATGAGCCGTGACCACTGCCATGCATTTGGTGAACACTTGGTGGGCTGTAGTGAGACCAAAGGGCAGGGCTCTGAACTGATAGTGACTGGCTCCCAGCCGGCAGTGGAGGAACCTTCTGGTGCGTCTGTACATCTTGATATGATAGTACGCATCTTGAAGGTCTATTGAGCACATCCAATTGTCCTGACCCAAGAAGGGTAGAATGGACTGAAGCGTGACCACCCGGAATTTTGTTTTGTTTACAGACTTGTTTAGTCTACTGAGATCCAATATCGGTCTCCAGTCCCCTGTCTTTTTTGGAACCAAAAAGAATTTGGAGTAGATTCCGGATCCTTGCTGGTCTGCCGGGACTGGCTGGATAGCTCTTTTTGACAGCAGCTTTGATATTTCTAGCGCTGCTTGTTCCCTTAGACCGGGTGGAACGTCTGGAAGGGGCCCTTTTGGTTGAGATGGGATGTGGACAAAGGGAATTTTGTAACCCTCGGATATAATCGACTGTACCCATTTGTCTTGAGTGAGAGAAAGCCAGGCTTCTGGATACAGTGATAATCTTCCCCCGACTGCCTCCAAAGGTGGACAGTCAGGCAGCTCCTCAGGGATGCTGAAAAGGTTTGTCAGAGACAGTCTCTCTGCTACCTTGATTTTGCGGACCTCCCTGCCCCTAGGCCCCTCTGCCTCTAGAGGGGAACTGACTCCGTGCATCAGGCGAGACTCCCTGTGATTTGCGGAACCACATATTCCCCCCTTCTGACCTTTGGGATACGGTCTAGAAGGGGTAGAAAACCGGACTCCCACAACAGAGAGAGTCTTTCCATCCTGTTCGCACCTAGTCAACGTGTTCTTCACCTGAGGTCCAAACAATGCTGAACCATCAAAAGGGAAATTGGTGAAGGACACCTTGAAAGGGTCCACAAAGTTACAAAGCTGCATCCAGGCGTGACGTCACAAAGCTACACCTGTGCCAGCGGCCCTACTCGCCCCATCGGCCGCATAGGAAATAAGCCGCATGGAGGAGTTGACGATTGAATTCAGGGTTGCCAACTGGGAGTTCATTTTGTCTCAAAACCCCTCAGTTGTTGGATCCTGCAAAGCATCACCCATTTCCTTGAGCATATCTCTCTGAAGACGGGTGAAGTGACACAAGTAGTTCAGCAAACGCATAGCAAAGGTTGCTGAGGAGAACATCCGCTTACCATACCTATCCATAGTCCTAGATTCCTTATTAGGAGGATGGATAGGTACCAAAGGATCGGCTAATTCCTTCTTAGTGGCTGCGGCCACCACCATAGCATCAACAGAGATGCCCTTGGATAAGAATTCTTTGTCCTTAGGAGCTGTAATAAACTTGGACGGCCTTCGTGGGGTAGGTTCCACCATATCAGGGGCTGTCCACGCCTTCTTTGCCACCACTTCCATGAGGGGGTCAAAGGGAGGAGATACCCAGGAGGTGGAAGAGCGAGAGCCAAAAGCCTCAAGGAAGACCGACTCGTCCCCTGAAGGGTTAAGGGTGGACCAGTTCCCCCTCTGTCTAAGGATCTCAAGGATGTCTGAAAAGGAGACATCCTCAGAGGAGGACAGTGGGGACCCTTCTGACTCATACAAGTCAGTATCCGAGGTGATAGACTCGGGGGAGTCAATATGCTTCCTCTTGCATTGTTTCTTCCGAGGGGGTTCCCCTGAAGGATCAGGAGAAGCCTCGGAAGAGGAGGATATTCCCAGTGGGGAAACTTGAGACGTTGGCTCTCTATGGTCTGGGACGAGAGGCTGAGTAGAGACCATCGCAGGCACTGTAGAGGGAGGAGCTGAGGGAGCCAACCGTGGAGCAGACACCGGGTCTAGCACGCTCCGCATGACCTCGAAGGCGCCCCGATCAGGCGGGGCCGAAGATCCCCGCTCAGAAGAGACGAGGACTCCTCCCAGCACCAAAAGGGACGACTCTGAGGCCGATGTTGGGGCCGAGCTCACCAGCGCCGAAGCTCCGAGATGGAGAACGGGCTCGGACAAGGGTCCGATGCCACTCGCCCCCTCGGAGCCGACGAGGGAAGCCCGGTGCCCAGATCCCTCCAAGGAGGAGATCGGAGCCGACGACGGAGCCTAAAGTGGAAGTATCGGCTCCGATGCACCGACAGTCACGGCTCCCAGAAGCTCCGGCTCCGAACTCATGGGAATCGGAGGAGGAACTGAGGAAGGGATAGGTATAGCCACTGACCATTGAGTAGGGCTATGCAGTATTTAGGCCAGTGCCTGGGACTTGAGAAGTCTGCTCACCACCCTCTCTAAGTCGTGGTCGGACAGTCTGGAGGACCGAGAGGAGTGGGACCTATGGCTCCTCTCTGATAAAAGTGGAGATCCCGGGGCCGAGTGGATAGAGCCACTGGATGGGGATCTCGACCTCTTCCTAGTAGATGGCTCCGACAAAACTATTGGAGCCGTCTGAGTCTCAGACCTCTCGGCTCCAGCCGGAGCCGAGGTAACAGTTTGAATCTTCGAAACATCGGCTCCAGACAGAGTCGATGTCGAAGCAGCCTTAGAGCCACCAGCAGACAGCTCCGTAGCTGGAGCCGATGCCTTGGAAGGCTTAGAAGGTTTTCCTGACGCGGTCTGGGTCAGGGAGCCTTCAGGCTTTAATAAGCCTCGACGTATCAGTTTGTTTTTGCGTTCCTGCAGGACTCTTGGACTGAAAGCGTGGCAGACAGAACAAGAGTCCTGCAGGTATAAAGGTCCCAGGCAATATACACAAGAAGTGTGACTATCTGTCAGAGACATTTTCTGACAGCACGAGTCACACTTCTTGAAGCCTGAGACCTTGGAGTCTTTAGACATCCTAAAGTAGCTGTAAAACACAGACACACACACAGACACACCTTTAAAGAAAGGGGAAAACTAAGCCAATCACTCACACAATAAAGTATGACTAAGGGAAAGAAGTGAGGAGGGCCCGAAGGCCTAAGGAAATTAACAGGGGATAAACGGGAAAAACAATTAGGGGAACCCTAATGAAACTAGGGATAGATAACTAAAAGACTATTTTGAGAAACTATCCTAAAGAAAAGTAAGTGGATTTTAGAGTTTGACTACTATAAAAGGTCACTAACCTGCAGAGCCGGTAGAAACAAGCACCTCGCAGCTAAAGCGGCAAACAAGATAAGGGTATTTACCGCCTAGCATTGAAGGATATAGGGGAGCCTCGAGCCGGTAAAAATAGCTCTCGAGCTTTAGTATTGGCCGAGTCGGAGCCGAGGATTGGCTCAGAACCCATCCAGCAAGAATGAAGGCGAGATTGACAACTTAACATTGGAGTTTAAAAAGCCATTCAAACATAAACTTAAGATCTAAATTAACAGAGTTAAAAAGCCATTCAAACATATACCCCCACAAAAACACCAAGCAGCAACAATGTTGTGGAAAACTTGACATTTGAATTAAAGATCTAGACAAATAAGTCTGGAAATAAATCAGCATTCTAATAATGACAACATTAAAAACCACAATATGAAAAATACTGATTTGTAATAAGCTGAAGAATCATAACAAATAGACTATATTTATTTTCACTTGTAATAATATAGCCTCATTCAACCCCGGCTGCCAAAGCATTTCCCTATGTAGCAGCCTATTCTGTCAATCGCTGCCGTAAATATCTGATTGAATCTTCTCCAATACAGAAAATTTAAATATGCTAAAATTTATATAAAAGACTGCGGGCCAGATTCACAAAACCTCCGTGTAAGACTTAATATGTCTTACTCGGAGGCTGCAGTTGAACGGTATTTCGTCAGCATGCCATGCATATTCATGAGGGCATGGTGAATCATACCCTAGGCTAACACGGTCCATGTAGGAAAGTAGGGGGCGTGTCCGAATGCCGAGTACTGCAAAGGGACACGCCCCCAGAAGAGTCAGAGGCCTAAAAGTAAACACCCACAAGCGAGTCCTTAGAAATGTCAAGGAACACAGCACAACACCACACATCCCCACAGACTAAACCCTACTGAAAATGTGTAAAACGTAAAAATAGCAGTTTCATTTTTTTTTTTTTATAATTTCAAAAATGTTTGCCCGCATTTGCTCTCATTTGCGTAGGTATGCCCTTCGCTCAGCCACAGTTAGCAGACATTGAAAAGCATATAAGATCTACATATTCAAATTAAGCCAAGTAGCAATAGCATAGCGGTAGAGACATTGGCCAAAGAGGAGGTAGTCACGATTCGAGCCCCCACAACATCATTCAACATTTTTATTTAAATAAGTATGAAACAATCCCCTGACATATATATATATATATATATATATATATATATATATATATATATATATATATATAGATAAAACTATAATTTAAGTAAAATGTAATGAAATGGGCCATGTATTTGTGAAGAAATCTGACAGAATAATTTATAAAAAAAGGATTATAATTGCCCATAGCTGAGCAATGCTTTAGCAAGCTGAATATGAGTGCCCGTAGGTGAGCAGCACTTTAACAAGCTGCATATGAGTGCCCGTAGGTGAGCAGCGCTTTAACAAGCTGCATATGAGTGCCCGGAGGTGAGCAGCGCTTTAACAAGCTTGATATGAGTGCCCGGAGGTGAGCAGCACTTTAACAAGCTTGATATGAGTGCCCATAGCTCAGCAGCGCTTCACCCAGCGTAATATGAGTGCTCATAGCTAAATAACTCGTTACCCAGCGTAAGTCGTTTGCGCGGAGCTGTGCAGCGCACCAACCAGCTTACCGGCGGGCAACATTGGGCAAGCTGTATCAAAGCCGCCTTTACACAGACACACCTCCTAGCCTGCCTAGACAGTAGTAAAATAAAAAAAGCAATGCCAAGGGTCGAACCCGGGATACTGTGCACCATAGTCAAAGTACTGAACCACTAAGCCATGACAGTTGTACTGAGAAATACAGTATTAGCATATATATAGAAATGAATGAAAATAGAACCATGACAAAGCAGGTTTGCTTTAAGCTGATAAATATCCAAAATGGCCAATCACAGATAAGTGCAGGAAAACCGGCATATATAAGCCCCATAGGCGGGAATACACACCATAACTGATTGTGGTACCCATTTGCAGTCAGGATGGCAGGTGCAGGAGAGGGAAATCGCTTTAGAGCACAAAGGTGGGGTGTTGAGGAGTCAAAATATATGGTTTGGCTCCTAGTCCATGATCATGAAGCACAACTCATGCAGGGCCAGGTTCAATGGAGAGCATATAAGGCAGAGGCATGGAACCGGTTGGCACATGATCTCACCAGTGCCACAGGCATTCCGAGGACTGGTGAACAGGTTCGTCACCACCAGGTGGACCTGAAGCGATGTAAGGAGGACCAACTGAGATGTTGAATCCAGGAGGCCTGCCAAATGCCCACTGCCCCACTACTGAGTAAGTATCCATGTAATTACGTATGTAAGAAATGCTAGCCTATAGTATGGAGAGGTATGTTCCAATATTCCTTCATTTATATTACAGCTGCAGGTGTTCGTTCCGCGAATTGGCGAGCCTATGCTGATAAGCTGCTGAGGTTGCACCACCAGGCAGGTTAGTAATTATTCAGCTGGTATTGTTATAGAATATAAGTGAGACAGACTGTAAAAGAGTTCAGTGTTGTAACCCAGTAATAAAGGTGAAATAAGCCTAGAATAAAGATTCTGCTAGTATTGCAAGATTAGATAAGTGATGCAGCCTGGAAAAGAGTGTATTGCAATCCAGTAATAAAGATTAAACAAGTCTCAAATAGAGTTTCCACCTGTATTGTAATATCAGATAACTGCTTCAGCCTGAAAATGAGTGGTAATCAATCAACAAAGGATAGACAAGTGTCGAATACATCCTTGTAAATTCTGCCATATGAAATAAGTGAGTCAGCTGGAAAGGATTGCTGTAACCCAGTAATAAATGTTAATAAAGCCTAGAATTAAGTACCATTCTGAAATGTAAATATAAAATAAGTGAGAGAATGTGGGAAACACAGTTTGAAGCTACTAAGAAAGCTGTAATAAGTCTGGAATAAAGGTAAACTGCAGTCACTACATAATGAAATGAATGAGACAGCCACAACCAAAGAGTATAATGTCTTAAATAAAGTACGGAACCTGGACTGTGTCCGTCCCACAATTTGGATATGTTGCTGTACCCTTGCATTATGGAGATAGTATGGTTGTATGAAATGCTGAACATCCACAGTTGTCTAGACCCATATAAATCAAATGTAGCAGGATGCTGTACCTGAACACAGCCAGATATGAACATATATGAATAAAAATGGAATGAATATTAATGTAGCAGTAACATCCCCATCACCAACATTCCTATGGTTACATACAGGAAACTGTACTAATACATGTAGGGGATATATATCTGCATCTACTAGGAATGTACAGTATATGTATAGGTAGTGTAAGTTGCTAATGTAATATTTCTCCACCCTACCCTATTTTCACAAATTATGCCATTCCACACCAAACTGGATATGTGTATTCACAATTAATTCCCATGGACATTTGTCCTGTTGGTTCATACATATCTGCATGTACGTTGATGCATGTGCCCTGTTCACATATTCAAACCTGATGGCCTGTTGCCACCAATCAACCCTGCATGCTGTTGGAATGTGCACTGTTGTTCTAAATATGCACGTGTTATGCTTGTTGCTCAATGTTCGGAATTCATGGGTGTTTAGTTAATGGGAATACTGATGCATGCTGTTATAACTAATTTTGAATGGTGTTGTTTGTTACTAACCCAAAATGCCATAAAATACTGCTAAACATTGGACAACAGGGAAGGCGGGTTCCAGTGGACCCACCTCTCCCACCTCAGCTGGCGAGTGCACCTGGCACCAGTGCCCAGGCCAGGACCTCCTCCTCCGGTGGCCCTGTGCCACCTTCGGGTGGAAGCACTGCAGGGGATGGGGCTTGTCCCCCCTCTGCAAGTGTGGCCGGAGGAGTGCCTCCACTCACCCTCCATAGGGTCCAGTCTGTGGTGCGTAGTGAGGATCAGGCGTTCTGTGACTGATCCCCTACGCCAGCTCAAGGCGAGAGTGGCACAACTCACGAGTGTGCCTGCCCGTCCTATCCAGCCCCCAGCACAGCCCCGGCCTGGGCTGTGAAGGCGCAGTGGTAACTGCCCATGGGTGGGGATTTCAGTTCCACTATTGCCATCTGTGGGCTCATGGGCTCGCAATATCGAAACATCTGTCCCCGTCAATTGTGTTTACCCCCACATGTGTCATACTCCGCCCCTGTATGCATCTTGTTTGTCTTGTCTGTTAACCTCCCCAACCTACCTCCCAAAATATACCTACTTTCTGTACCTCACATTCCACTCTCACCTGAAAAAAAAATAAAAAAAGGGCACTCTGTTCCCACAAATAAATTACACCCTATACATAGCTGCCCAATTCGCACACATGTCCACTGGACATGTAAACTGATAATTCTAATTGGCAGTACAACGTATTTTGTTGTCCTCACCCCTCTCTCACGGGTGGAAGGTTTCAAATTTCACACCAAATTTCAAACATATGCACAGCTGTTGCTGATAAAGAAATGGGCAGCTATGGACCTTCCCTACACCCATCCTGCACATCCCGAACTGGTTTCCCCTACTGTCTTTCCCTCTTTGTGCCCCCTTTTTCACCACTTTCCTATTTCCCCATTTTCTTTTCTTTAAAAGAAATTAGCGTGGGTGTTAGCGGGAGTAAGCACTTTTAAGCAGTAGTCAGCGGGCGTGTGCTTGTGTGCGGTTAACTAAGCGTAGATAAGCGTAGCTAAGCGTCATGCAAACTCGCACAAACCCGCTTACAACT
The DNA here is from genome assembly GCF_019279795.1 of Protopterus annectens. Lineage (NCBI taxonomy): Eukaryota > Metazoa > Chordata > Ceratodontiformes > Protopteridae > Protopterus > Protopterus annectens. The sequence continues at coordinate 1,719,718,093 of NC_056725.1, forward strand.
GCTTAAAAGTGCCTTAGTCACTCTGTATGACAAGGCCCGTAGTCTGCTCATCAGCAAAATAAAATACCCCTGTCAGTCTCGAACCCCAGACCTTGGAAATACTAGTCTGCATGAATTACCACTGAGCCACAGAAAATATACAAGAACTGGGTGTTGAAAGAAATATATCATGAAATACAAGGAGTGAATGTAAAGGGAAAATAAGAAGGCCATTACACAAAGCTTGTTCTGTGTATCTTTACTGGCAATTCTTGTGGAATTGCATTACATTAGTGTGAGAAGAGAAACAGCCATGCTAGTAGGTAATAATGTTACAGCAGCACCTTACAAACCCCACACAGTATCAGTGCAGGATAAACACCGCCA